>NC_050177.1:20969762-21074762 GCF_008315115.2 Sander lucioperca | reverse complement strand
TGATACAGCTGCAAATAAGTATTTGAACACCTGTCTATCAGCTAGAATTCTGACCCTCAAAGACCTGTTAGTCTGCCTTTAAAATGTCCACCTCCACTCCATTTATTATCCTAAATTAGATGCCCTGTTTGAGGACGTTAGCTGCATAAAGACACCTGTCCACCCTATACAATCAGTAAGAATCCAACTACTAACATGGCCAAGACCAAAGAGCTGTCCAAAGACACTAGAGACAAAATTGTACACCTCCACAAGGCTGGAAAGGGCTACGGGGAAATTGCCAAGCAGCTTGGTGAAAAAAGGTCCACTGTTGGAACAATCATTAGAAAATGGAAGAAGCTAAACATGACTGTCAATCTCCCTCGGACTGGGGCTCCATGCAAGATCTCACCTCGTGGGGTCTCAATGATCCTAAGAAAGGTGAGAAATCAGCCCAGAACTACACGGGAGGAGCTGGTCAATGACCTGAAAAGAGCTGGGACCACCGTTTCCAAGGTTACTGTTGGTAATACACTAAGACGTCATGGTTTGAAATCATGCATGGCACGGAAGGTTCCCCTGCTTAAACCAGCACATGTCAAGGCCCGTCTTAAGTTTGCCAATGACCATTTGGATGATCCAGAGGAGTCATGGGAGAAAGTCATGTGGTCAGATGAGACCAAAATGGAACTTTTTGGTCATAATTCCACTAACCGTGTTTGGAGGAAGAAGAATGATGAGTACCATCCCAAGAACACCATCCCTACTGTGAAGCATGGGGGTGGTAGCATCATGCTTTGGGGGTGTTTTTCTGCACATGGGACAGGGCGACTGCACTGTATTAAGGAGAGGATGACCGGGGCCATGTATTGCGAGATTTTGGGGAACAACCTCCTTCCCTCAGTTAGAGCATTGAAGATGGGTCGAGGCTGGGTCTTCCAACATGACAATGACCCGAAGCACACAGCCAGGATAACCAAGGAGTGGCTCTGTAAGAAGCATATCAAGGTTCTGGCGTGGCCTAGCCAGTCTCCAGACCTAAACCCAATAGAGAATCTTTGGAGGGAGCTCAAACTCCGTGTTTCTCAGCGACAGCCCAGAAACCTGACTGATCTAGAGAAGATCTTTGTGGAGGAGTGGGCCAAAATCCCTCCTGCAGTGTGTGCAAACATGGTGAAAAACTACAGGAATTGTATGTCTCTCACAGTGGACATGCACCTACGATGACAATTTCAGACCCCTCCATGATTTCTAAGTGGGAGAACTTGCAAAATAGCAGGGTGTTCAAATACTTATTTTCCTCACTGTACCAGTAAAATTAACAAAGTATCCAGGTTTTAACTTAAATCTCTTGCAGTTACTTATCTTATTTTGCTTTTAGTTTGCAGCACTACACTTTGGGTTGGACAACTAGACAAAAAAACTCAGCAGTCTGACGTGATGTCCCTTTTGGAAGAGTTTGGCCAGATTGAGTCCATCAATGTAAGTATGGCCTATTTGTCAAAGATTCTTGTGATTCTCTGTGGTCTTCAGATAATGTTATCAAGTATTTTGCACTACTAACTTTTTCTTTCTCTATGTCCAGATGATTCCTCCGAGGGGTTGTGCCTACATTGTTATGGTTCACAGACAAGATGCTAATACAGCCTTGAACAAACTCAGTAGGGGGTCATACAAAGTCAATCAGAAACCTGTTAAGGTACATATCCACAGATTGCTTTTATTTTCAGTTTTATATTGTGTCTGTGAGGGATGCCCTGATTGATCGACCGCCGATCATTATCAGCCGATATTTACTAAAAACGCGTGATCGGCGGCTCTGCATTAATATCTTCTAGCCGCCAATAAACAGTACTACACACATATAGTTAAACACTCGGCCGAGAGCAACAACTGCATGCCTGTGCCTGATTGACCGTTCATGTGAAATTAATTCCTCCCCGCGGTTGCCTCCCGTCCACCTTATTGGCCGGGAGATGCATGTGGTTTCTCAGGCGCGCGTTACACTGCTACAAACAAAACATAGTTAAAGGGTCGCCACCCAGCTGAGAATGACGAGTTTAAAGGCCATGTTGCAGGTTATCCATCATTGTTGCTTAATGGGTACATAAAGCACTCAAGATATGTATATAATTTTAAAAATGTCTCCAAATGGTGTTAAAGGCCAGTTTTTGTCGTTTTTGGTATTAGCTATGGGTTTTTCGGTGATGACTTTTGGGGAGACGTGTAGGAGACTAGCCTCAGCCTAGTGCTAGAGCTATGGCGACTGACTGGGATGAGGAAGAGGTGGCAAGGACCACTAATAACATGTATGATGGCCCGCAGCCGTATAATTTCGAACCTGTCAGACGTGAGAGGGCGAATGAGGAATTGTCAGAGGAGAATGAGTGGAGAGTTGGTGAAGTGTCCTGGTGAGTTGTTGTCATTTAGCAACGCAGCAACGAGTGCTGGAGCTAGTCTACGAACAGCAGTGCATACATTAACGACACTTTTTTTTTTTTTACTGTCGGTGAATAGCACGGAGTGAAAATCAACGTTTTCTTTATATCTAGTGACATTGATCATGTCGTTAGTTCAGATAAGTATTTAGATCTAGAAATAGAAGGCATCATGCTAGCTCTGGTCTAATTTGCCAGTTCCACCTGTGAAATCCCCCCCAAGATAATACCTAATTAAATCTTTCCCCCAACATTGTAAACACATTTCCGATTAGATATCTCACGTTTTGATGGTAGCCTACTAGCTCCAGTAACAACATATTTGCCTAGTGTTTATTTCTAAGCGTTTACCTCTTCCTCCGGTGAAAATGTGTCGCTGCGTTTGGCAGGTGCTTGTGTGGGTGGTGCCGTCCCACGCAAACTGCGGTGGAGAGCTTGTGCTGTAGGGAAGTGAGTGTGTTTTGGTCGCTGGTCGAGGAGCTCACCCCGCGACCAGGAGATGTTTCGTGCCTCACTCAGCATCCAGGATTTGAGGCATGCTGCCTGAATCCGTTTGTGCTGAAGATAGCATACACACATTTCTATAATCTGCGCTATCTACTGCTGATCACTCTTTTACTCGTCTCTCGTTACTTTCTCTCTCGTCACTCTCAAGCGGGCTTTGGTCTGTCGTCTCCCCAAGGTGACGTAATGCAATGCATTGTGGGGGAAAGGAGAATCATTGCAAACCGCTGTAAATAGTACCTACTTTTTCGTATTACATTCCGTTTTGTGATACCCAACAACACCAAATACAATGGATAACCGTTTAAATGTTTATTACCAACAAGCAAATTCGTTGGAAAATGAACCCTGGACTTTAAGCTAAGCAACACGGACTTTAAGCTCAAAGCGGAGAGTGAGGAAAAAAATGCGGCACCCAAACAGCAGATTGTAACACAAGCAACGATAAAGTGGTTTTGGTGCCTATTCTTTACTTTCGTCGCCGCATGATGCTCACTTAAACGCCGTAGAGACCACCCGCCTGTCTGGGGAGTGTGTCCTTATTCATTTCTATAGGAGCAGCCGTGCAAGTCATCCTGGTAGCGTTGCGGGGACTTTAGAGAAGCCAATACTTTACACAGCTATATCAGCTGCTATAACTTAACAAAACAACACAAAAATGATTGCCACCGGCCCTCTATCAGCAGATATTGCTCATTGATGATCGACAGCGGTAGCAGAGGCTAAAAACGTGATCGGGGCATCTCTAGTTCTGTGACTTCTTTTAGTTGTGATTGTTAACTTGATCATAGCTAATGTCATTCTTGCCTAGATTGCTTGGGCTTTGAACAAAGGTATAAAATCAGCGCACAAAAAGTTCTGGGATGTGGAGCGAGGAGTTACCTACATCCCCTGGAGCAAAGTCAAAGTGGAGGAGTTGGAGAGCTATCGGGAAGGGGGTATACTGGATGCAGAGACACTAAATCCAGGTAAACAATGACCTATTTCATAAGCAGGGCCAAGATTCACTTGCTGCAGGCTGTGAGAAATGGTTTTCCTTACGTTATTTTATTTTCCATTATGCACAGAGTGGAATCATGGCAAGGACCTTAATAAGCAGGCAGCTGTAAATGGAGCGTTGGAAAGTGTACCAGCAGATGGAACCGTCACTGCTCACATTCAGGTAATGCTCATGCAGTCTTTAAACACCTTCCTTTTGATATTACAAGTGTTGATATTTTATTGGTATAATGGCCTTGGTGTTGGAGGCTTACTTCACAATGTTTCTTGTGGAGGGAAAATAAATTTATGTTGCATATGAGTATAGGAGCTTATCTGAACCACCCTCTCATCTTATCTTAAAAAAAATCAAGTCTCTGAAGGTTTAAATTAAAAAATTACCCAAGAGAAAGACCAAATCATCTAAATCGAATTGAAAATGTTGTGATAGTTCCATACAGTACAATGTTACAAATACTGCATCTAAAGACACCCCCATTCAGTGAGAAATACTCTGCAAATCAAGGTGTACGGCTTACTTAGCTTCTGATAGTTTTCATCAGGACTTGTACCATGGGCCAGGGAAAATACCTGTCCTAATCGGCTGAAAATTGTATATTTAAATTATGTACTGGGACAGGTAATACCTCGTTCAGTAAAATCAGTGTTATTCTTGAAATTGGTGCTCAGCCTCAGTTAGTCCATAAGTAATCATCGTCACATTACTGATGCCTCTGCCATGTTATTGGTAGAGCTGCAATGATTAGTAGATTAATTGTAAATTAAGTATTTTTTTATGCAAAAATGACAGAAAATGCTTTTTTCAGCCTCTTAAATATGGAGGTTTTTTTTTTGCTTTTATATAATATTAAACTGAATATCTTTGGGTTTTGGATCAACAAAACAAGACATTTAAAAACATCACCTTGGACTTGGAGAAATTGGGATGGATTTTTTTTACTTTTTCGTGATGTTTTATAGACTAAACGATTAATCAAGAAAATCATCGGCAAATTAACAATAATGAAATTCTTTTTAGTTACAGCCCTAGTTATTTGTGAGGTTAAAAAATGGATGATTTCAGCGCAGCCACTGGCTTGGTCAGTACTGACTGTATCTACTTTTTAAATGAGTGATTTACACTATCTGGTTTAGTTTACACTAGGCTAAGATTAAATAGGCTGTTGATCTCAGGGCCAAGAAAAAACAAATGTCACTAGTGACAGCTGACAGCAGACTTGGTGTCAAAAAGGGATGCGAATGTACCTATTGGCCAGTATTTGGGTTTGTGTGTATGTTTGTGGGCTTGTGAGCTCCATGTGTCACAGCTTCACAACTGAAGTATTACTGTGGTTGACAAGTGCTTTGGATGAAACATACACCTATGCAATATTACTTGAAAAGCCACACAATGGCATGCAAATTGTTTGTGTAGAAGTTAATTATTTGTCATATTTGATACATTGAATGCTGATGAAGCTGAAATATCAAGAAACTTATTTTATTATATAATATAAATTTGATAGATTCAGCCAATATGGAGGATATATTTATTTATAATTCAAATTGAAAGTCCAAAGAGAAAACAAAGCAAGATCAAATAAATTTCTTTTATTTTACTACGCTACTAGGAAAAATCGTAAATCGAAAATGATAAAAAGTTTCCAGTTGTTGGCTGCTGCTACTACGGCAAACTCCTGGTCTAGATTCTAGAATCGATTGCTTTTTTACAATTTTCGTCTGCTGTTTCACCACTAAATTCACTTCTGAGACTTTTTTATGCGAGAAATTAACTGTGTAGAGTTTGAATATGGGCAGTTTTAAAAGAATCCGATGTTGTCGGACTCGAGAAGCTCCAGTCTGACGTGACAGCCAGCTGGTGGCGGCCGGGATCGCTTCCCTGCCGGCCGGCCAGTGATGCTCACAGACCCCGCTGTCAGCTGGAAGTCTCTCAATAGAATCATGGACAAGTTTATTTCCTGAAATATGGCTCGTTTTCAGTTTGAACCGGTTTGAACACATTGTCATCAATATTAACAAGGTTTAAAATTACCCATTTTTCAAATTTGGATATCATTTTAAAATTGGAAATCAAATAAACAAAAAAGTACACGGGCCCAATTACAGTAACTACATGAAAACTTCAGTGTTGTTGCATGAAATGTGGTTTGTGTTTAGCCTAAATCATCAGTTTCTATCATGTGAAACAAGAGGCCAAGCCAGCCTGGTGGCCAAGCTGCAGCCAGATGCTCCTCAACTGTGTTTCCCAGCAGTCAGCTCCCCCTGCTGTCCATAAGGTGCCTCTGCACCCCTTTCGTTTCAGATCCTCCCACCAGCCTTTGGGCTACGCCTCCGCTTTTGACATCTGTCAGTGGAAAAGCCAAATGTTAAATCGAAATGGAAAAGCCAAATTCAATTATGGCATGATTTTTCCTAGTAGCGTAGTAAAATAATATTTTTAATTTGATCTTGCTTCATTTTCTCTTTGGACTTTCAGTTTGAATTATGAATAAATATATCCTCCATATAGCCAATTGCAGATGTATTAATTCTTTGATCCAACCCAACAGAGAAACAGACAAAAACTTGACATGTGAAAGTTTCTCAAAGAGGTCAGACAGCCGAAATGGTTACATGTTAGAAATTACTGCTGAAGTCCTTAAAAGAAATTCTCAAAGTGTGTGCAACAGACATGGGATACGATTATTATGAGTATTATGGAGTGCTGAATTAAAAGTTTATAAGAGACATTTTCACGTGTCTGTCTTAAATGAATATCAGATTATTTACTCTATAAGAGGGGTGGTCGGCATGTCACTCAGGTCTTTGTTTGCATTATGAGGGTTGTTTCAGAGTCACCAAATAAGCAGACAGATAAGCTCCTCTGCTGATAGGCATTAAATCCAGCAATGCTTTTTCATGCGTTTCTCCTTTTTCTTTGCGTTATATTTGCATCTACACTCAGTAACCATGTACTGTGCAGTTTAACGTATTCAAATAAAGTGGGAATATCAAAAAACTTTAATTACTGTGGTATGTGTAGAGGGAAGCATTTATGTGATCCTTTCTCTCTTTTTAGTATCTGAGCTCTATTATACAGAATAGTCTGTCTGGGTTTGGCAGAGTTATCAGTTATTGTGTATAGAATGTTTTATTTTCACATCTAATTACAAGTTTTCCCCCCCTTATCAATCCACCAGTGGTTGAATGACCCAACAATATATTTCAATGGTTAAATAGAATCAGCTTCTTGTTGTTTGTGTTTTGGTTGCAATATGTGTGAACCCTAAACACATGGATATAAAAACTGATATTGAGCTTGCAATAACTCAATTAAAGCACAAATGTGACAGCTCAGGTGATTACCAAATATGAAGTCCAAATTTTTTGTTTTAATTAGCAGTTTTGTAAAAATTTTAAGGCAGGTAAAAATGTCCTCCATGAACACGAGCTGAATAAAATAAATGGTTAACACACTAAGTTTAAAAAAATCACCATCCAGCTGGACTGTCTGCAACCTGCCATATTTCGCTGTAAAGAAAGGTTGCTCACATGCCTTTCGGTCGAAAGTATCTGACTGTTGGCTGCTGGCGGGACTTAAAGACCCGATTGGGAGGAAGTGTCCCAGTGGGAGACAAGGTAAGCCGACAGCATCGTTAGCAATTTATGTGTTATTTAAGTGTTGCGCCAAACCGGTTAATGAAAACTGAACAGAAGAAATTATTTTTGAATTTGTTTAGATTTGTTGTTTTTTTCGGCAAGGGGAATGTTGCCTAACAAAACAAGGCCTGAGCCATTCGTCATGACTCGGTGTCCATGTACTGCAGTACATACAGCAGGTTTCAGTTATTTATGATTTTCTTTTTACTGGACGAGTTTGAGTGTGTGCTATTGATGACATTATTAGGGAAAAACTTCACAATCCTTAACAAAACCACCTAAACCACTCTTGTATCATAGTCTTAGAACGAATGCTATCCTGATTTCTACGATCCTGTTTTTGGTAATTTATTACTGAATTAACCATGCTTCTGACTCAATTGTTAGGCTGTCAGTATTTCTTTGTCATGCCTTAAAAGATCAGTAAAAATTGGCTCTAGTGTAGCTTAGTTTAGTTGTATAATATGCTGAAACAAAATTGTAAAAAATTTTACCATGCCAACCTACCATGACTGAAGTTTATAGAGACATTTGTTTGACTTGTTTATATTGAGGTTTAAACTTTTTCAATAAAGTATAGTAAAATATAAAAACCAAGTGTAAGAAAAAAATAATACTGCCCTACTGCTAATTTTGAATTTTTTTCAAAAGAGGTAGTACTTTGTGTGACCCAAACTGAGGATATTTGTCTTTGTACCCAAGACAACAGAACACAAATTAGTCTGCTATATAATTGTTTGTGGGTTAGAAGTTTTTATATAATGATATTTCATGGAGCTGCTAGATTGAACATTTTAAAATCAGCACCTGAAATTATTATTCACGTTTTTGCTCTAATGAAGTACTTGACTGAAAAGACTGAAAAGGGATGTGTCCAAATATCTGCCTGCTCAATCATGATGTTACACAAAAAAGATGTATTGCATTTCGGGCTGAACTTGGCCTTAAAGCTGTGAAAGATGCATGAGTTGATCCTTGTTATTCTTACTGTTTTGATTTAATTTATAGTGCCAGATCAGTGAGCAGAGATACTTAATACTTTGATACCTTCCCAAACCGTTTAGTTTGCTCCTCATTGAGCAGCATACCGTCCAAGGGACTTGAATTTAATTTATTTTCTGGGTCAAAACACTTTTGCTTTGTAAACTCACGCAGAGTTTTAGACCTTAGGCAAAAGTACAGTTCATAGTTGTCAGGCCACATGCATGTTATGTCGTTTGCCACAGGTGTCTGCAAATAATAACATGCAACATGACCAGTAGACTGCACACTTTGCCTTCATGTTTACCCTCCTAGCTATTTAATAGTCACTTCATACAAATAATATAAAATGGACATTGAAGCAAAAGATCAATGAGTAAGGATGCATCTCGATTAAGCACTTTTTGCTGTTTGAAAACCATTTGAAATATAATTTTTCTTCTGTATGTGTAGTCCAGTGAAATTTTGTCAGCGCACCTTTAAGCCTACCATTAACTAGAAGACTTTGAAAAAAATATCTGTAACCCTTTCACATCTAAAGATGATGCGTCATAAGTCACATAGTTTTTAGTTAGACTATAAGATTTTTCAAAGACTGGGAATCTTGCAGGGTCACAGATTGCAAGACTACAACTAGAATCATTTTGAGATAATTTCCCATCCTGCTCCTGGGGGGAAATTTACAAGAAGAAAAACTGAACAACAGAGCAGAAACAAGCAACTTTTGGCCACAGCTGCCCTTGTGTCTGCAGTGGTTTGTTCTGAAAACCAGCCAAAAGGAGAAGACACCGCAGAATGTGGACATGACCCTGGTTGGTTTCCGCTCTATCGTTGTACAAATCTCTTGTTCACTCCACAAATCCACCGTTTTCCCCGGAGTCCCCGTCATGTTTACTGTCAACCCGGTTTGCTGCATTCTGTTTGGTGCTGGAGAGAGCGCACCTATTGGTTGTTTACAATGTTCACATCATTGAACTTCCCTATTTGCATGAGGCAAGACTGACAACTCATAATAATATTAAACATGTTTGATATTGTTGGAACATCTGGACGAGAAAGACAAGGGATGGATCGGATTTTGTATAAGGGACTTAGTGTACCTACAGTAAATGGCGGTCCGCATGCCCCCACTTTGGAGAAGCAGGCAGGAGTACCTAAGCTGTTGACGGGGGCAGCAGCAAAATGTATTTTAGCCACCTAAAAAAAGGCCCACCTAAAAAAACTATCCGTTTGTGTATGCTATATAAAGTTTTTTTTTTATACTGCTTTACCATGCCGTACTTAGCCCTTTACGACAGGGAACTGAAGCAGTTATATCTATTTATGCTCTGACTTTGGTGTTTTTAAATGGTTAGTTCGGTCACACAATAACACAAACTAACCAAACCGAGGCAGCGATATTCTAGGTGATATTGATTTTTTTTTAGCTGGGCCTTTTTTGAGTTTTATGACCACCTTACACCTAACGATCGAGATCATGGGAGCACACCATAACTCAAGATTTGATTCAGATATTGAAAATTTGTCTGCAACAGTAAAATCGCTTGAAAAATTGTTGGTCTCAGGCCGGCATTAGGGAGCGCCACTTAAAGGTGGATGAGATGCTTGGTTATGCTAGTGTATGTGTGTAGTTTCTTTCTAGAAACAGAAAATGTGAAATTCAAAATTATTTATAGCTAAGTCATTTAAAGCCTCCCTGTTTTTCCAAATGTCCCTCTGATTCTGTGCATTATGGGATTTTACAGAAATCTGCATTTGTCAACCTTCTAAATCTTGAGCGGTACCCCTTTATTTTTTTTCGTCCAATCACTACAAAAGGTTCTATGGCAGGCATCCTACATACGCACGTGACCATCGGAATGTCTTGATTTTAAAGGTAATACACAGGTTTGAATTATTTGGATTTAAGACATGGCTTTCTTAGCTCATACCTGCATATAAATGTTAGGTCTTCTGCCTCTGGGCTCTCTCTGCCTGTGCAAGCTTGTACCTATTGCAGTAATACTTGACCATAAGTTTGGCTACTCGGATAGTAATGCAAACTGAGGAAAACCCTTACGCTGCTACTTATAACATTATCCACATCAGTTGAGCTTTGAAAGTGGATAAATTTAGCTTTTTTTGTGACAGTTTGCTCAGCCTGTATTAGATGACATGCATCAAAACCCACTGTTGTTTTATGTATGTATCTACGTAATCCCACACAAATGGCATCTTGGCACATGTACCTGTCAAGACATGCCGCCGTTTCCAACATCAGTGTGCGTCAACTCTCCCAAAAGCTGCAATTTCCTCACATTTGCTCCTTGGATGGGAAAGTCCCAGCTACTGTACCTTGACTGGCTCTTCTGTCTGTATGGCATGTTTGGTATGTGGTACAGGTGTCAAATGACACCTCAACTAACGTGACGTGGCCAGTGTGTGTGTTGCGCTAAAAGGATGGAGTTTCACTGTCAGCCTCAGAGAGGGAGATTAGTGGGGGAGGGGAAGTGGCACAAAAGAGGTGCATGGCTAAGCAGTGCCAGCAAAGAAATGATGCTCCTGAACATGCAGTTGAATTGAACTGTTAAGGCGTTGTCTGCTCAACACAGTGGGGTTGACGAAGCTTGTGTCACAATAGTTCCACAGTAGTTTAAAAAACAAAAGAACAGCGCATATATATATATATATATATATATATATATATATATATATATATATATATATATATATATATATATATATATACATACATACATACATACATACATACATACATACATACATACATACATACATACATACATACATACATACATACATACACACACAGGTGTGGCATATCAAGATGCTGACAGCATGATTATTGCACTGGTGTGCCTTAGGCTGGCCACTCTAAAATGTGCAGTTTTACTGGGTCAGTATCTGGTGTTAGGGTTATTGTGGCCAGCCTAACACCGCCTTCACACTGGCAGTTGAAATCAGCTCCGATACGGCTTTGAAACGACCAGAAGTCATTCATTTCCTATGGAGATTCGCAGACTGCATGCGAATGGGTCCGAACGAGTGCGGTGCGAAAACAATTGTGTCAGTTGGTCATCCGGATGCGTTCAAAATATTGAACTCTTGCGAAAGGCTACGGACAGTTCCTATCCGACAACTCCAGCGTTGCTATGGTACTGATAAACAAACCTGCTAATTAGTTAGCTAGCCACAGACATCGAACTATTGACATTATACCGCTATATCACATTTAACCGACGTGACGTCAACGTCCTGGGCAACTTTTCTCCACGCAGCAGCCTTTCTATTTATATCTGTATAAGAGAGGTCATAGAGAATCGTACATTCAGACACTTATCAGTCGTTCTAGTCTCTCTGCCTTTTTTGTGAGTCGCTTCCGAAGCTTTTCAACGGTGTAGTACAACGTCCGCTGGGGGTGTATTGCATATTACGGAGCTGATTTCAACTGCCAGTGTGAAGGCGGCGTTAGGCACACCTGTGCAATAATCCTGCTGTCTAATCAGCATCTTGATATGCCACACCTGTGAGGTGGATGGGTTTTCTCGGCAAAGGAGAAGTGCTCTCACTAACACGTATTTTGACAGATTTGTGAACAATATTTGAGAGAAATAGGCCTTTTGTGTAGAAAAAGTCTTAGATGTTTGAGTTCAGCTCATGAAAAATGGGGGCAAAAACAAAAGTGTTTAATAATTTTGTTCAGTGTATTTTCCCCTATTCCATATTTTCATCTCAGAAATAATTAAGATGCTCGACTTACATGTTAAAATTGTAAAAGATGTGCGAGAAGTCTTTTCCCTGGATCCCCTACAGTGGTTCAGTTTCAGAATTGTTGCCTTTTTTTACGCTATCTGGGTTTTAGGGCCGAGCGTTGTAATGTCTTAAAATTGGTTTCCTGCCAAAAATCTAAATTAATCACCGGGCCAAATCAATGATCTCTTATATTGCATACATTACTTAACCTCCTACGTTGTCTAGTCTCATGCCAGATGGTAAATATCACCTAGCAAACTGGCTGCGATTGTAATGTTTGAAGACGATTGGGTCTGATGTCATTTGTATGAGCTCTGTTTCATTCGAAGATCAGAAAATTTCAATTTCTTATATGTTCTCCTTACAGGCTGTTTGCATCCCTTGGTCTATGTTTGGTATCTTATTTATCATGTTTCATGGATAAATAACTAAACAGACAGGAGTTTTCCAGTACAACTATTAGCCATTGCTTCTACAGGTTACCAGGCATGTTGAAGTAAAGCGGATACAACACAAAATGTTGCCAGCCGTCGGAATGAAGTGGACAAGGTAAAAAAATGAAGTTGGAAGCCAAGGATAAAAAGTTTTTACTGCACATTTAGCACACCATAAACAAGGATTTAACTAGAGAGAATGCAAACAGGGCTTATGTGCAGTTTACACAGGGAGCACATTTTATGTCAACCTTTCTAAAATAGTTTTAGCCTTGTGGGAACCCCTTTCAACACTTTGTTGTAGTACAAATAAAATAAATCACAAAATAAATGAGACATGAATGTGAAGTGGCCTGCAAACGAACTGTTGAAACCAGCTTGTGTCAGCATCAAACTATTAAATCATGGAGCATTGCGATCGTCTAATTATGCAGTTAAAGGACATAGAATGCAAATAAACTTCCGAATGCAGCAGTAAAATAACTGTAAAGCTCCGTCACTGCATACATTACTTGCATTCCTCAGTCATTTTAAAGAAAAAGGACATGTAAATCCAGAGGACATGTAAATGGTCACTGGTTTATAAACCATTCAAATTATTAAAGAATATACATTTTTCATGATCAATTTGTCAGTTTTAAGGGACTGACGCTCAGCTTAAACGAAATGAATATATGACAAACATCGTCACCACTCGACCACATTTTTTTTTTAAAGAACTATCGGTTTCAAATCATTCCACTTAGATGTATGCCTAATTTTAATTAGTTTATGTTAAACTAAAGGTATTCTAAGTTATAGTAGTTACACATTGGGTTATTTTGAATGCAGGTTTTCACAAAGGTTTTGGATTTTTGACGTCCTTAAGCCTGTGCTTAGAATAGAAATTAAGTATTTGTGAATGTGAGCAAGAGACAGGAGAAGAAAGGGGAACGAGATGTGATTGTGTCATGTTTTAAAACCATGATCTGCTCTCTATTTTCTAAAAAACTTTGCTTTAAAAAAAGCTCCATTTTCTACATGTTGTAGACATGTCTGACTCGTAGCCCTCTGGAGCATTCTCACACGCACTGAATAGGTCCAGATAGCTCAGTCATTAACATGGATTATAATGTAAACTGAGCAGTCTTCTCCTTTCAGTTGTTTTCAAGTGAAGTGACATTTCAAGGAAAGAGGAAAATTCTTCACTTACATCAGACTCACATGAGGCCTCACAAAGGTGAGTGTTAAAGAAATGTTCTTTGGATGTAGGGATTCCCAGTTGTGGATGATGCTGTGGAATGGTTGGAAGGTAATGAAAGGCTCATTCATAATAAAAGGGAGTTTTCTGTTTCCATGACATTTGTTTACTCATGAATAATCTAACCTATCAAGATCTAAAGGCTGGTTTATTATACAGCTGCCTCATTACCGTCTTTTCACATGTCTTCTAAGTAGCAGGTATAAACAAAGGAATTAAATTGACGCGTGAAAGCACTGAGTTGGTACCCATCGTGGATGATGGGTCTTGATCAAAGATCCAATGCCCAGCTGCCTGCACGCGGGGTTTCCTAAGTGGAAATAACCTGCAGGAAAAATGGAGCAGCAGACGTCCTATTTTCTGTCATATTTGCTGCTGATGGAGTGAAACACCAGGGTAAGAGCAGACCCCTCTGTTGCTTTCGCCAGAGTTCTGACTGCATCAATGCTGTTTGACCTTTGAACGGCTTTTTCTTGTTTCAATTGTATGTAAGTAGTTAAACGGCATGACATATTGAGCTTACGTAAAAAATGACAGGTTATTTTATGTACTGTCATGTTTCCTCTGATGTCTTTGCTGCAGATATATAAATTATATAATTTCAAGTAGTGATTTGAAATAATTTAGTACAAGGACTTATTAGATGAACAATTATGTAAACCTTTATTTGGGTCACACCCATCAAGCAAAGAAAAGAATTGTAGTTTCAAAGATGCTTTATGCGCCTTACAAAAATGAAGACGTAGCTAAGGAAGAGGCTCAGTGCTTCCTACCTTCAACTGAGGTTCACTCTGTGCAAGTGGAAAACTTAAAGCCACTGTGTAGGATTTAAAAATGTCAAACTTTGATGACTCCTAATGGCACTATCAAAATTGACTTTGTAGCAGACAGAAATGTACACCATCACTAATTAGCCATTTTAGCGAAGATAGACATAAAAATGATAAGCTGGTGATTGAGCATCGCTATTTTCTGGAGTGAGTTTAACAGTCAGCTAAGTAGTAAACTCCAATTTTTATTTACAATGTCTGACAGCTTTTCTTCTGGCTGCTGTTTTTTGTTGCATTCAAAAGATCTGAACAAAAAACGTATACCCTTATTACCCAATGAGATGACACAAGTTTAATTATCAGAACTAGTTGACTTACTGACCTGAGTAAGTGCTTTTACCTGCAGTTCTTCTGATGGCCACTAAATGATGTTTCCAGGAAAAAAAGATTATTGAAATAACTGGGGAGTCCCCAAATTCTCTCTTGAAATATATAAGTAAGTATATTGTCTGTCAGTGCCTATTTTTTACTATTCACACATTTTGTGATGTGGGATAAATTACTACATTACCACTATGTGTTTAATAGCTTTTCTAATTAGTATGATGGCATACATGTTTGTTTGTAGAACAATGAAAAAACCTGGTGAAAATTGTTGTTTTTTATAAGTGAAAATGCCAAACTAAGAATTTTCTAACAGTAGATATAGTGCCTTCAAATTCTGTTAAGAGTCCTAGTTTTTGTGTGTGTGTGTGTGTGTGTGTTAATCACTTAAATTATTTTAATTTATACTTCAATAAATTCAAATATACCCTTTCAATTTGCAAGATATAATATTAGGCTGATGTGTGTACAGTACATGTATGTATAACAGGCAGGACACACCTTGCAGAGAACTGTCCTGGTTGGGTTCAGGTGCAATAATATTTCAGAATGGTTATCATCCTTGGACAGTTTCAGTCACCAGATTATTTTATTCTCAGAGCATTTTATATATTAAAAATAGTCAAGATGATATTGATTTCTACCAAACCTTACCAAAACGGTTTCCTACGGTAGCTTTAATTTGTATAGTTGTTTCTGAATGTTCTGTCACTTAAACCTTTTCGGACATTGCCAGGGAAACCTTTCCAGAGCTACAGCATTGTAAAAAATGTTTGATGCACGATTCATGATTAATTTGCGACTCATCTGTGCAGAGATGGCTTTTTGCTTTTCACACCCCATACATGTGATTATGATCAATTGCAACAGAAATAGGTGCTTTCCATCTAAGGAGAGATTTTTTTTGCCTTGCAGAAAATCTGTTGTTGCTTCTCATTTTTGAACACATGAATCATTAGGGGGTATTTTGTGTATTTATTGTCCTGATGTTACGCACTGGGCGGCCGCCCAGTCAGTCACATTTTGAAGGATAACAGCATATTGCATTCTATATCAGGAACAAGATTTGTAGGTGAATTTGCTCTGTAGTCCGTGTGCCTACAGCCAGCTCTGGCACCAAGGAGAGAATGTCAAGGCAGAAACTTTAGATGATCATCTGGCAGCATCTGGTAGGCTATGAGTTTTACCTTGATGTGCTTAGTGAGTCTGGCCAACAGTTATCATGCATTCATGTAAAGAAATGTGATTTGTGTTAATGATAGATTTTCGGTTGTAGGTTGAATGCATGACACATGATTTCCATCTGTGGAAAATTGAAATTGAATGAGCATTTTAAGTAAAATGCATGCATCAGTGGTCTTACATAAATGTTTAAATTGACCTAATTATACCTCTTATCAAAGTCAATTACCAGAAAGTGCAGTCATGCAGTAACAGGTACAGCACATTATAGCATTATGAATATGTGTGATATGAGTTCACCGTGACTTCATTACTAAATTTAGTCATTCTGACTGACTTTACAACCTTTATTTGCCAAACACTGTCAACTTGTCATAGATAATAGTATGTATTTATTATACAATGTATGTGTCTGATGCTATTTCTAAACCATTTCAAACCTGAGTTTTCTGATATAGAAAAATAATTTGAGGGTAGAAAATGACCGCATTGCATCATGCTCTATTCACACCGTTGATAGTATATTCAAGTCATTGTTTGCAAGCTGTACCATATTCTGTAAGTTCTGTAAATTTAAAGTTGCATCAGTATAAATATACAAGTACTGCTATGTCATTGATAAAATGAAGTTAGTTGGTATGCCTGTGCAATGTAGCATGTAAAATGTGTATGGCAGGTCAGTGATATCAGCTCTCATAGAGAAATAGCTTTTGTCCATTGTTAGTAAGTAAGTGCAGTTGTATTTCTATCCTTTTAAAACCTGAGATTCAAAGTGCTTTACAAAAGATAAAAAGGTTAAAAGAACAAAAGACGGGTACAGCACAAACATTACACCAGAACAATTAGAGGTGTCACTACTCAAAATTGAGCACAATGCATCAAACAAAAACATTCAGAAAAGAGAGAGGTCACCAGCTGAGACCTAAAACATCGTAAGAGAGTTGGCTGACCTGAGTCCCAAGGGAGACTGTTCCACAGCCTGGGACCCAGGACAGCAAACGCACAGTCCCTTCGTGTTTTCAGTTTTGTACGAGGTACAACTAGAAGGCCTTGTTCACAGGACCTGAGGGGCCTAGCAGAGGTATATGGCATTAATAGTTCAATAATATAGTCTGGAGCAAGACCTCTCTTAGCCTTACAGATGAGTAGGATGATTATTGAATGCTAAATTTAATTGGAAGCCAGTGAAGAGGCATCAGAAGTGGGGTGGTGTCAGAGTGATATGAGGTGTTAGTGAGGAGTCTTGCTTGCTGCTCAGTTTTGGACTAATTATAACCGGTTAACAGCTTCTTGGCTTAGGCAGGAATAAAGAGCATTACAGTAGTCTCAGTGGGAGGACACAAAGGCATGAATAACCATTTCCAACTCCTGGAAGGACAGCATTGGACGTATTTTTGCAATACTCCTCAGGTGAAAGTAGCAGGGCGGAATAACTGTTGAACTGTTTGTCAAATTTCAGCTGGAAGTCAAAAGTGAGGCTGAGGTTTTTGGCAAAAGATTTTCTATTAGCGACCAGTGAACCAAGATTATTTCATAGAAGAAAGTTTTGCGACATTCAGTTACTAATCTCTGCAAGGTACTTGTGCATAGTGGTTAAATTGGAGATGTCCCCAGACCTAACAGATAAATAGGATATCTCAAAACATGTAACGCTTTTTAATTAAAGGTAGTGGCAGTTTGCGTGTTTGGTTTCCTTTCCTAGTTAAAGACTATGTGAACTCTGTACCCTCTCAGGCACTCAAACACATCCCTGCCCAGGTATCTACCTTTACTTTGACCTTAAAGTGCTCATATTATGCTCATTTTCAGGTTCATAATTGTATTTAGAGGTTATATCAGAATATGTTTATATGGTTTAATTTTCAAAAAACACCATATTGTTGTTGTACTGCACATTGCTGCAGCTCCTCTTTCCACCCTGTGTGTTGAGCTCTCTGTTTTAGCTACAGAGTGAGACCTCTCACTTCTGTTCCATCTTTGTTGGGAGTCGCACATGCTCAGTAGCTAGGTAAGGACTACTAGCCAGTCAGAAGCAGAGTATGAGGGAGTGCCCTGACAGTACCTAGGTAAGGACTACTAGCCAGTCAGAAGCAGAGTATGAGGGCGTGCCATGCTAGCAGCCAAGCATTATAACGTGTGTTACAAAGTGACCACGTTTGTGAACAGTGTTTTCTGTTGGAGATGGTAAGTCCCTGTGGGGTGGACTTTGGGCTTTTTCACTTTGTAAACCTATAACGTGCACAAAAAGATATATAACACAATAAAAGAAAGGGAAAAAGCCAAAAAGCATTAATATGAGCACTTTAAAGCAAAGCCATTGTATTGGCGATAACTCTGAAACTTTTTCAAATCAACATTTTGGTTGTTTAGGGGTATTATAAGAAATAAGGGCATTGTTCAGTATTGTTAGGGTGGGAATTTGCACCCTCTAAAAGCCTTTATGGTTAAATAATTCTCAAGTGTCAGCAGTCATCAACCGCTCCACCAAGTGAAACTCTCAACTTTGCTGCAACAAAAAGCCTCCGTAATGGCAAACATCCTCCCCTCATTGTTCTACAGAAGTTAATTTGTTCATGTCTATTCACAACTGTGTGTGGTTGTAGTGTTCACAAAATACGTAGTGTATATAATAATGGTATTTGATGCTGTGATAAAGCAGTTTTAAACAAAACTGCAACCACAACCATTGTCCTGAGCAAACGTGCTTCTTATTCTGATTCTGACTGGGTTTGTAAGTACTGATGCATTTAGTGACACATGCATCACCTGGTTATTCTGTATTCCAGCAATGTATTATGGGATTGACAACATTCAGCCACTTAAAAATGCATCATTGTGTCACAGTGTTGTGTATATACAGGGGAAACATCTGTGTGTTTTGTATTTGACTCTACTGAAAATTATTTGGGAAACTTTCAGAAATACTGGAAAAAATAAAATGCTCATCAAAAGATTTTTTTCCTTCATGAAATGTGACAAAGATAAATACACATGGGATGCAATCAACAAGTGTCTTCATGCTGTGGAATCAGAAGATGTTAGTACAGTTTTGCTGAAAGCACTGCTTCAAGAAAGCTTTCTTGCTCATTTTACTTGAAGTCCGGTTTACCGGATGTACAGCGCTGGGATAAAGCCTGACGCACCAGATGTGATGTGCGTTTTTCTTCCCCTATCCCAGATAGGTCTGACAAGACAACTTTAATCTGAACGAGGATGCCAATGTGTTTCTTTGTCTTCCAGGTGCCTCTGGTTCAACAGGCCGTACCCATCAGGAGTCCACCTGCTTTTCCTGGCCCCATCATGCTGTCCCCTACATCCATGCCTCCAGGAGGAGCTCCTTTCCTCCCCACAGAGTTTGGCCCTACAAAGTTGGCACCAGGTAAGACATCTTTATAGAAGAAAAGAGTGTGGATTTTTCCAACCATCATCTAAAGGGGAGACGTGAGTGCTGTCATGTTGATTCAAAGTAACTTCTCTTTGGACTTAATGATAAGATGAACAGATCTATGCTGCAGTGTTGTCACTGTTGTTGGCTTGATGTTACTTCTTTAAACATTTGCTTTCTGGTCTGTTTTTCTTTTGCGCTGCCACGATACTTAATTTACCACTAGGGGATCGATAAAACCTTATCTTCTCCTCTTTTGCAGCAGGAAGTGTAAAACATCCAGATGAGTCCCCCAAGGATTCTAAAGGAGACAAAGGCACACCCTCAGATCTGGGCAGCGACAACCACCTGGGGTCTCCTGGAGCACCGGTGATGACCATGCCAGGCCCAGGAGTCATGCAGGGTCCCAGACCGGGTATGCCACCTCTGCAGCCCCCTCCCGGCATGCCGAATCCTCATCTAGCTCCATTCCTCTCGCCTCCACACATGCCACACATGCCCCCGCAAATGATGCCCCGGGGACCCATGTTCCCACCAGATAGGTTCAGAATGCCTATGCCCTTTCCTCCTCGTGGCCCTCCTTTCCATCAACATCCTTCTATGGGACCCGAGGGCATGGATGGCAGAGAAGGGAGACATTTCCGAAATGGGAGGCCAGGGTTTGGGTGCCCACCCTTCCACAGAGGGAGATGGTAGAGGTCAGCTGAGAAGAGAGGATGCTGAATCACTGTGACAAATACTAAGTAGTAAGTATCAGGACACCTGGTTCAACAAGGACTGCAGTGAACAATTGGAGGCGCATAAACCTGTGTTCAGACTTTATTTTACACCACCAGAACCTTGAATGAAAAACAAGACACGGCGTTCTGAATGTGGTCCACGCTCCTTCAAACTCACCAGAGAAGAGACTCTGCTGTAAATACTGTTTGTGCTTGTAGCTGTTTACTATCTTTTTGTATATTTGAAGTTGTTCAGTTTATGCTTAAATTTAATCTTAGTAGTTGGAGGCGAAAACAAAGGCAAAGTCTGTATTTTTTAGCTTGTTCCCTCACCAGAGTTTTTGTGTATGGAAGGATACAGTAAATATCTATAAATCATTATAATTCATACCTTTTTGGTATTTTGTTTTTAGTAAAATGCCTTTGTAACACACTAATGTTTAATTCCTCACCAGAAAAGTTGGATTTCGTTTGAATCAGAAGAGTTTATGTCCGGCCAGTAGAGGGTAGAGTAAACCCTGTTACCACGGCCAACCTCTGTTGTACATTAAGGTCACACCTTGTAGGATCATGTGCAGTGAATATTAAAAAGAGGTACAACCATCTGATCAGGCCGTTTTATTTGTGTCGCTCAAACTGACATTCTTAATCTCTTTCTAAACACAAAATTGTTGGGATAAGTAGTCCTGCATGAGAAGTTCCTATCAGATTTAAACATCACTTAGCAAACAGCCATCATGCATTTTCTGCAGAACGTACAGCTATACAGAAATAGTGATCTGCAATTGAATTTATGTCTTATATTAAACTATAGTTATGGGATCTCGATCATTATATGGCTTGTTATAGCTGCATATAAACCATTATGAAGCCATTTTGCTTTTTATGTTTTTCAGTTAAAATAGAAGTCAGTGCAGCCTCCAGTCTCCATCACATTTCTTGGCACATTTATTTGTTCACATTGATGGAAAAGCATCTGTATGTGCAGGCGATGTGATGCACAGACAGACTGCACCAAAGAGCATTTCAACTGGGAGTTAGGGGTAAAGAAAGAGAGTATTTATCTGTGTTTGCTCACGTAATTCTGAAACTAAACACTCTTCAGTTACTGCTGTGCATTTTACACGGTCAATGAATGCCGATTCGAGGTGAACCGCAGCTGATAGGCTCCGAGAATAAATAAGTGGCATTCTCACGATCCACTCGCACGCCGTCTCCATGGACCGTGGGCTCCGCCCCTGTCCGCTATGGAAACAACACGCGTGGTCCGTGGACAGGCAGACCTTGGAGAGGCGGCAGGTTCCACAGACACGGATGGGCAGAACCGGCGCGTGAAACATGAACATTTTAGTATCAGGACGCAAGCAGCCAGATCCCGAAGGTGGCGGTGACAGGTATGTAAGGAGAACCAAGAAGCGTGCTGTCTTAATCATGACGAGCATAATAGGCTCGATGTCCCATCATGCTTCCGTGTGGTCTTAGCGCCGTCCGGCCGCATGACCGCGTCACTCAATCATACAAGTTTATCAGGACTGACAGGGAGACGTCGCGGCCGCACTGAGGCGGCCCGGTACGGTCCAGTGGAAAAGGCCGACAAGCTGCGTCTTCGTACACAGAGAGCTGCGCATCTTGTGTCGATTCATTCAGTCAGACATAAGTGATTCTGGGGGGGACAGCCGTGTAGCCTGAATGACGGTTATCGGTGGACATACAGCAGGGTTAACGTGCATGTTCACGTTTCAATTTCCATCCCAGTAGCCTAACGTTACATGAATGCACAGCAGCAACTAAAAAAAAAAAAGACAAATGTTGCTTTCCTGCAGTAGGTTGTTTGTTTTTAACAAGACACGCAGAAAAGCAGGCGCTGTAAACCTGCCCTCCGGAATCGCCGGTATACCTTGGAGGTGTTTGAACGCCTCTGTGGTCATGAGCCTGTACTGTTCGGCAGAGGAGCAGCCGTGTATAACCTCGGTGCGGTAAATTGTATGCATGAAGCCGAGTCATTTAATCTGGCTCGTTGCACCTCTTGCCGTTGTAGTAGCTACAGATGAGCCAGGCTGTTGCTGCTGTGTTTACACCTTGCTTCGGTTAACGGATCATGTGCAGGTGACTCAACTGAAATGCGATAGCTCATTTGCGCAGCTGCTTTCCTATATGACCTTATGGTGTCAAGTTAGTTGCAGCGTCACTGCCATGGTGTGCTGCTGAAAGTGGCGTCTTCCTGTCGTATTTCTGCGTGGCTGTGATTGCATCCTGACAGGTAGGTGCACAGGGGATTATAAACTCAATCTAATCGGGTTAGGATCTAATGCTGCGACGTATTTCACTCATCATGGGATAACATTCAAATTCTGTTCAGCTGGAACAGTTGTTGTAGGCTACTGTTTGCAATAGGTAAACCTGACTTTATATAAGATATTTAGTATTGGACAGTATTTGCTGTTATTGTATTTTCTGCAATCTGTGCTGCCAAGAGAAATATAGTTTTTTTTTTTTTTTTTCTATAAAGAATCTCCCCACTGGGAGGGTAAGGTGCAGTTTTTTTCTCAGTCGGCAGCTTGTATTTATGGTGAGTCTAGCAGGATGGGATTGCTCCACAAACAGGCAATGGTAAATGCATCTATCAAGGGGATTTGGACACCAGACAAAAGATAATATCTCAACTGCTGCAGCATAGAACAGTTATCAACTACAGGAGTGTTCAGTGATAGAAGTTGAAGTATTATTTTGACCTGCAGTGAGATGTTACAGAGCAATGATCATCCTAACCTATATTTTGAGGATCAACCAACCCACCTGTGGCCTGAAAAGATGGCTGTAAAGGCTGTAGTTTATTTCTTTACAGGGTGCAGTAATGATGGATTTTAACAGTTTAGAGTTTTCACCAAAGGTTCCCTGTGTGTTCATGTGCTCAGTTGGTCCCACTCATATAATTTGGCTAAATGCATTGCTTCTACAACTCCTACACCATTTTTCTTTTTTTCCTACTCAAAGCACCCAAGCTCTACACGAAGTATACTCTAGCATTACTTACTCTGTATATTGTAAATAGTGTTCTTTCTTTATTTATTTTCCTGTATTAATTTATTTGTACCTCATGTTTCCTTGTGAACGACATTCAAAGTGGATGTCAAAGGAAGAATTGTTATTGCACAGGGAACCTTTCACCTTTGCATGTGACAGTAGGCTCGTTCGAGATGAGCCAGGTCTGCGCAGAATCGATCACTGACGATGGCCGCCCAATGCATGCTGGGTAGATTTGTGTCCGACTTGATCCCGACTCGCTCTGACGTTATGCACACGTGGGCAACGATAACCTCACGAGATCAAGGTGGCCGCAGTTCTGAGACGCAGGCAGCGCAGTTGCTTTTCACCAACTGTAAGACCCAGACGGACCCAGGGCATGCTGGGAAACGCCAGCCTCTCAGATGATCTAACAGCTGATTGGTTCAGAATCGACTCAATTGGAGGGATTCTAACTGCTATTTGTCTGATTTAAAGGCTTATTCTGTACAGAACACGTTATGTGGCTGATAGTTATGTTTAGAAGTCAGAGAGACTAAATCTGTTCAGATTACGGATCATCTACAGTCTGTTAATTAAAATCAGCAACAGATCGCATGTAGAGCATTTTAACAGCTACTCTGTAATTAAAACAACTGGAGACTGTTTACAAGCTGATATATGGGTCTGATAACATTTTATTAAATAGCAATCAGACCACAGTGTTTCTGTGACTTCCTGTTCAGCCTGAAGGCTGCTGGAATCGGCTGGAAACTGTCCGACTTGACAGCGGATTTTTGTCACCGCCCCCGGCTGCTGCTGCCTGCTCTCGTCCACTTTACAAGCGAGGCGCAGTTCATCTCCAACGAGCCTAATAATCGCTTTGACTTAACTTTGACTTGACCAAGCTGAAGATGGAATTCCATAACTTTCAAACATCAACAGACATGTATGTATATTTTGCAAAGGCCCTACATTCTTCAGCATTCATCTAATAAACACATAGATGTGTGAGGACCCCCCACACACATCTGCTATCTTTAGGTTGTTGAGAGCTGCTGGTGAGAAAACTACTTGTTAAGCAGACTGATCTCACTAAGTGGAGTATGTATGACACGCCAATTCGTATGCCGTTATTGGCATGTTATCAAGACACGTACTCGCTTTTTAGCGTGTTTATCAACGCTGTTTGGCTTCCATTGACTTACATTACCTTGCGATTGCATGTGAATTGACGCCGTAGCGAGTAGTACGAAAATCCGCAAAGGAAGGTTGGTCGAGGTGGTGGATGGGTAAAACGCAGGACTTTCTCCCAGGAGAGCAGGGATCGTGTCCCGCGTGTGATGTTTCCTTCCCACGTTTGTTTTCCTAAACCCAACCGGTTGTGGCGTGTGACGTTTCCTAAACCCAACCGTAGCCTCGCGATAACGCGTAGCCTCATGATAACACTTAGCCTCGCAATAACACGCCACGTGGCTTTAGAAAATGGCGTGTATGTTTACGCTGTGACGTTGCAGACTGCCGTATACAGCGTAGACATACACGCGGATAGCTCAAAATGCGCCACTTGGCTTTAGGAAAGTGGCGTGTCTGTTTATGCGAAGTCATGTTGTGTTAAGATAAGAAATGTTGACTTACATCCAATCCATATGGCAGGCAAGAAACCAAGACAAGGGAGAGATGTAAGACATTTGAAGACTGGACTCAAATACTGCAGTGCTAGTTTCCACTACCATGAAAGTAAACCGCACAGTTGTGAAATTACATTGTTGACCTTGATTAAAGGGGGCATTTTGGAATTTATCAACCTGGACCCCATTTCCCATGCATTTGTGTGTAAGTGACTGATGTGAACAAAAACTCTTTTGAAATTGGTCCAGTGTTGAGCGAGAACACTGTAACCGGCAGCTTCAAACCAGTTGGCAATGTAACCCTACGGGGCAATAGCGACCGTCAATGTATGTCCTCTAAAAGTGCTGTTTTTGCCACTGACAGGCTCCAATTGTTATTGTGTCTGACTACATATACATGGAAAGCCATGCTTTTGTGTGTAACTTACTAATGCCAGGTCAACACAGTAAGTTTAGCTACTAGCATTAGCTTACCTCCGCTCTGTCTGCAGCTCTCCACTCTTGGAACAGCATTTTTCTCTAGGAAAATGTGCTTTGGTATAGGAGTGCTTGGGGTTTGGTGTTTTAAGACCCCAATATTGCCTTCCAGGCAGCACGGCAATGGTTATGTTTAGGGTTAAGGTTAGGGTTAGCTGCCTGGAAGGCGACGTTGGAGGCTTAAAACACCGAGTGGAGTGCTTCTTCTCTTTGGCTGTCATAGACATCCCCGCTAAAATGGTCACTGCAGACTAGATGGTCTGCAAGGCACAGTGAAGGGACCGGAGAGTTAGGCTACTGTGTTGACACAGCGGTGGTCCTGATGCAGGAGGCTCAGGAGAAAAACACAAGATGTGTCTTGTGATTAAGAATCTGTGTTTGATAATCACAATAGGCTGTAGATTGTGAGTGGGTTAATCATTTTAAGTTTGGTTTGTTATATTGGGTACTAGTTGTTTCAGTGGAAAGTTATCCAAGAACCCGAACCATCTGAATGAACCATAACCTATGCATGACCCATACCCAGCCTGAATACTATGTCTGTGGTGGAGAACCATGGTAAGAAAACAGCCATGCTGTGGAGCATCCGGCAGAATGGCTTCAGTGTGTGGTGACATGTCCTCAGGGTGGTAACCTGAGCCCACCTGTGTGACATGCCTGCACAGAGACCTCGCCCTCTGTCTTGTCTTTGTGTGGTCGAGTTGAAACTAGTTTTGCTCCCCCTCTGGCTTGTGTCCACACTCTTCAGTTCTCCATCTTAAAGATCGCAAATGTTAGTCCAACTCGAGGCAGTGTAGCAGCTGGCGTAGCCACACATGAAAGAATGTCCACACATTCATATGGTAATGTGTTGGCTTTTTGTACAATCCATGACTTTGTTCTTCATGCGTGTACAGCCATGTACTACCAACCTCAGTTGATTTCTTGAAATGCACATAATTTAACCCTGATAAGTGTTCTTCGTGAATTATTCATATCCGTCCCACTTGCACATAGTTACTTACACTCTTTATTCCTTTGCAAAGTGATGCAAAGGAAATACTGGAGACTGTCTTGTTTTTTTTGCTTGCTGCCAAGTGAATAACATACTGAGCCTAGTGTGATAATGCCAACACAGACTATTCACTACCTACTGTATTACTTACAGCTGTTGTGAATTTTGTAAAATCGATGGTTTTATTCTTAATTTCATAAGCACAAGTGTGTGTTTTTACATGCTGTTTGACTTCTGTAACTGTTAGCTTTGTTTTCTTATTTACTCGAGGCATGTGTTTGAAAAGCAAATAAGAAGACGTGGTGTGTTGTGGAAATATTAAGTACACAAGTTAGACCACAACCACAAAGCTGGAAACCTTTCCCACCAGGAAATTTTGTCATTCATTTAAGTGGCTGATTGGGGGTATTACAATGAGCGTACTGAGCGGAGCTAAAGCCTCAGTGCCATGCACACATATCTCCAGATGTGGTAGGAAAATACCATCTTAGTAGCCATTATTCTGCCTGTCATGTTTTAATAATGAAATGACCACATTTATACTCTACTGCACTTCTTAAATGCAATGCTGGCCAAGTTGTTTAAATGTCCCATGACATGGTGCTCTTTGGATGCTTTTATATAGACCTCAGTGGTCCCCTAATACTGTATCTGAAGTCTCTTTTATATAGACCTTAGTGGTCCCCTAATACTGTATCTGAAGTCTCTTTTATATAGACCTCAGTGGTCCCCTAATACTGTATCTGAAGTCTCTTTCCCGAAATTCAGCCTTGGTGCAGAATTCCAGCCACTAGAGCCAGTCCCACAATGAGCTTTCCTTAGTATGTGCCATTTCTGTGTTTGTAGCTTTAAATGCTATTGAGGAGGAGAGAGGGGGGGGCAAGGTGGAGGGTGGGGGTGTGGCCTTGACCAACTGCCACTTTGCTCGTTTGAAAGCCATGATGTCTCTTTCTCATGGGTGGGCCAAATTCTCTGGGCGGGCAAAACAGAGAAAGGGGAGGTAACCTTTCCCCTTATGACATCATAAAGGGAAGATTCCAGATTGGCCCATCTGAGCTTTCATTTTCTCAAAGGCAGAGCAGGATACCCAGGGCTCGGTTTACACCTATCACCATTTCTAGCCACTGGGGGACCATAGGCAGGCTGGGGGAACTCATATTAATGTTAAAAAACCTCCATAAAGTGAAATGTTCATGCCATGGGACCTTTTAAATATTTGAATAAACTCTGGATGCTGGTGATGTTCGGAGCATTTCATATTTGCTGATGCTGAATAGAAGCTCTGTTCAGCGAAAGGAGATCCCACGCTTCAGTTTTTTTCATTGAATTCTAGAAATATGAACCTTGAAATATTTTAGTGCTGTAACGATTAGTTTATTTATTGATTAGTTGATCGAAAGGAAATTTGTAAACCCATTTGATTAAGTGTTGATTGATGCATTTTTCAAAATTGATGACAACTTGAATCACATTAAACGAGGCCGGATTCCCACAAGGATCCTGTAATGGAGCAAGCCCCGTTGTGTAACAGTGTTGATGTTGCAGCTGCGAGTGGTCCTCTCTGTCCAGACTTTTGGGTTGAATGCAGTCTGCACAGGCCGATTGCCAAATTTGTCTTGTGAGAATTATCTGCCCCATTTCTGCACAGAACAACAGATTCATTATATAAGAGCGAGACAGACTTCATGTTGCAGCCATACGCAAGATGTGATTTTTATCCAATTATTTTGCTACAACAGTATATCAGAAAATCCCATTAGAAGTTGGTTGGGGAGTATTTCTTTTTCTAAATCAAGCAGTCTCTGTTCCTCCAAGTTGATGGATGAAGGACAACCATGCTTTCCCCCCCACTTCTGTTTACATCCATGTTGTATTGAGTTTCAAACAAGAGCTCGGTCTTCCCTTGTTCCTCCTGACAGGACATCTGTCTCCATTAGAGAGTACTATTGATGTCTTCCGCCATCTTTGTACGGTTGAAAAAAAGGAACCCCATTGTTCTCCACAATCAGCCACATTGTACACATCTGAGAATGTAGCATTGTTTTGTATTGGACCATGTGCTGCATAGCATGAGATTCACTGAATCTTTGAACCCTACTTATTTCACATGTATTTCAAATAAAAACAAAATGCATATTTTTCTCATTTAATACCAAATGCAATTGCAAAAGACTTAGTTGCCACATACGCCAGCATCTGACAAAGTGAGGTCACATATGATGAATTCACGATGTGCTGACAGTCAGCGTAATCTGGATAAGCATGTAGATGGCTTGCCAAGATTTGATCCCAGATGCTTTCCAGAGGACAATCCCTTTAGCTGTGCATACGCTTTAGAGTGACTATGATAACGCAAAGCATTTTGTATGTTTCTTAGCTTGACTCCTAAGCATCATAAAGACATGGGCTTTCTCATGAATTATTACAAACTTAAATGAATATTCCCAGCAAAGTCAAACGAATAGGTGCTGGGGTTTGCACCTTTTTTAGAAACAACCAAACGAGTGCTCCCCACAAATGAAGTCGACTCGCCTGCACCGCCGAGTATTGACTCGAGCTTCAAAGCTTCCTTTGAGGTTGTGGTAGCCTCGGAAAAGTGATTTCTCAAAAGATTCTGTTCAAGTTCCATTGGGCTACTATTCCAAAGTGAGAGGCCAGTGTGTGTGTGTGTATGCAGACTAGTGGATGGTATTCAGTAGCAGCCTGGTACTTGCTCTCCACAATGGTCCTGGGGTTTGGAAAGAAACAACAGATGAGCATTAAAATGCCTCATCAAAGCTCAGCTCCTCCTTTTTTATTTCTGAGCTTTGAGCATATGACCGGCTGTCACAGCTTCACGTGGCTGATGGAGCCTTTTGGTTTGGGATGAATAATGTATCCTAAGTGCACTGAACTGCTGGGGCTATGAGTCACTTTGGGGAGGTTGGAGTTTGGTTAACTTTACCGCACCATCAATCATAAACAAGAACTTCTCAGGGCCCTTTTTGTTTGCTTGAGGTTAACTCTGCTGTGGAATATGTTTTGAAGTGGCATACAGCGATAACTAGTCATCGTGGGTGTGCATCTGAACCTCTCTCAGTAAGCCGTTATTTGGTATTATGCAGAAAATATGTTGACGTCAAGGTTAAAACTGGGCTAAATTTGGCGCAAAAGTGTTTGTATTAAGATGTCTAGGTTACATAAAGAATAATTGTCCATTTAAATGATTATTTTAGTGTCAGGTAGGTCCTACTGACATGTTGAAATGTATAAACCAGTGCTGACAATGATTGGTCAAAGGACAAATCCGGCGCAAAATGAACCTAGGGGTTGATAACGTGTACTGAGTCGACCGTTCTCTGGGATATGTTTTCATGCTAATCGAATGAGACCAGTTTTAGTGCAAACCGCTAATTAGCTTATAACGCTAGTCGTCGGGGCAGAGGGTAAAGTAAAAAGAAATCACTATTTCTATACCACTAACACACTTCCACGGTAGCATAATGAGGTAAACCGAAGCATTGAGAACTTTGTAAGTGTACAAAGATAGGGTAATCTTGAAGGTATCGACATAATTTGACATTACATTTCTTTGGAGTGTCCTTATTAAGACAACTTGACATTAAACAGGATGACATGTCAAGTTGTCATGACAAACGCATCTTCTGGTAATGTCATCCTGGTTAATGTCAACTTGTCATTACAAAGACATCCCAAACAAATTTAATGTTAACTTGTCATGACCAAGACCACTTCTGGTCATGTCACTTTGATTCATGTCAAGTTGTCATAATCAAGACAACCCAAACAATGTCAACTTGTCATGACAAAAATCAAATGACACTTAATGACAGAAGTCATAAACGTTTATGACTTGTTTATAACGTTTATGACACGTTCATGACAGTGTCATGTCATAGTTATGACAGTGTCATGTCACGATTATGTCGACACCTTCAAGTAAAGTGTTACCAAAGATAGTTTAGAAAGACAGTACCGTTCACGTATACATGCAGGCGGCATCTTGGGAAAACAGTCACGACCAGTCGAACGACGAACGCCGTGTAAGCAGTTACTGGTTAGCACGTTACAAAGACAGACAGACAGAGGGTGAGGTGTCTGAGCAGGCATGTCACACAGGTGGGCTCAGTTACTGTCTTTCTAATCTTATCTTTTTAATAAACTGTCTGTACACTTGCAAAGTTCTCAATGCTTCGGTTTACATGTAGGGACCCTCATTATGCTACCGTGGAAGTGTGGTGCTATTTTGAGCCTTGTTAGTGGTGTAGAAATAGCGATTTCTTTTTTACTTTAACCATGTCCCGACGACTAGCGCTATAAGCTAATTAGCGGTTTGCGATAAAACTGGTCTCATTCGATTAGCATGAAAACAAATCCCAGAGAACGGTCGACTCGGTACACGTTATTAACCCCTAGGTTCATTTTGTGCCGGATTTGTCCTATAAGTTAATCAAATAGTCAACTTACAAAATAAAATTAAACAATTTTAATAATTTCTTAACTGTTTTAAACTAATGTATGCAGTGATAATGTAAATTATTGCAGGTTTCAGCCTCATAAATGTGAGAATCTGCTGCTTTTCTGTTTTATTTTTTTTTTTTATACCATAAATTGAATATCTTGGGGTTTTGAAATATTGGTCGGACAAAACAAGTATGTTTATAGACGTCTCCACAAGCTCTCCGAAATTGTGATTGCCATTTTGTACAATTTTCTTGAGACTGAACTATTAATAGAGAAAAAGAAATAACTGGTGAAAGCAGTAAGATTTAATGCAATGCTGTATTTTGGACTGTAAATCAGCTCTTACTGGGCCATGGATGCTTTCGTGCAGTTTACAAATTCTTGTCGGCCAAAAAATGGTCCGTGTGCTTTGTATAGCTCAGTATATAGTTGACCCTACCCAGCAGCTTGTTGTGCAGACCACTGCAATTTTAATACGCTCCAAGCATCTTTTAATAAGTAGTATTGGAGAGCTACCTATGCTGTATAGGTTCAGTACCGACCAATCAATTCCAGCCTTTTCCCCGCATTCTAAATTATTTCCCTCTCTATACCGGTGTCTTTGATGTCGACTCTTGAGAGGCAACTCACTGCAGGAGACCACTGGATCCTCTGCTAATGATCTCTTCCCGGGCTGGGGTTACTGCTTTCATGTCTTGCATAACAGTTGCATTTTTCTCTTTTAGATATCAGTTGAACATAGTGTTCTTTTTCAGTACAGTGGATCATCTGTTTCCTCAGAGGGACACCGGGGGGGAACGCGTGCTGTTGTGATTGAGGAGACCTTCAGGATAATAAACACTTGAACCCTTGTGGTGATGGATGTTCATTTCAGTGTTGGAGATTCACAAAATCACCGTATGCTGCATACAGCCGACCCCTTGTTTAACAGTCCAATCAGCTTCACCGTGATGTATGCACAGTTTGTATTTATAGGCCAGTAGCTTTGTTGCACAGTTCTGGGAAGAACGTTTGAATGAACAGACAGATGCTGCTGAATTTACATTTTGATGCATAATTGTTGATTTTATTTTTTTATTTAACCTTTTATTTAACCAGGTAGGCCGTTGAGAACAGGTTCTCATTTGCAACAGCGACCTGACTAAGAAAGCGTGAGCATGTGAGACAACATACAGTTCACATTCAATGCAAAACAGGAGTACAAAATACAATAGGCTACATAAAGGCTACATAAAATGCAGAATAAGTAGGCATTACAAGGCTGACACAAACGTGTGGTGTGAGTAAGCCGAGGGATATGCAAAATTGTGGGCAATACTCATCCCCTGTATGTTTAATCGTGTGAGAAAGACGAAAGCATTTTGGCTTTGTAGTTCAACGTTTTTGCTGTTGCTGATAGACACCAGCGATTTCATCATACTGGGCTTGTTTCATAGCATTCCCATATTGTGGTACAATTTATTGAATGCCAGGTATTCACATTCTCATCCTGGTCAGGTAAAGTCATGCTACTGTTGCCTAATAATGTGACTCTTTTCTGCACAGCAACATAGTTCAGCCTTGACTTCCTATAATGAAATATGGGCGTCTTTGTTTTGATCACTAGTGTTGACTGTACCCCTCAGTATGCCCTTTGACATTACAGCTACATCGCGTTGAATGATGTGTCATCCTGTGGTCCATTCAGAATAGCTATAATAAACCAGTGTGTAGTCATTTATTAACTGACCTTTATTTAAAGCTATTCTGGGGAGCTGTGCTGGGATTTATTCTATTAGGCATAAGATATTAGGCTCCAGTGCCTTGCAAAAGTGTTCACTCACTTTAAAACAAAGAAGTAATAATTCATATGACTGATCTTCATGCAGTAACCCCAGATGGCAAGTTCAAATTGTATGGACAGTTAAAGATAAAGAGTCAAAAAATAAGTATTTGGGCTTTTTGCAGTGACACTCAAAACTCAGTTTGGTGCAACCAATCTCCTTTTTAAATGAGGCTGTTTCTGTTGAACAATGCACGTCCCTGCTGTGAAGCTTAGTGGGAGCATCAGCTGTTTTACTGCTAGGAGCTAGGACACATGCAAAAATGAAGAGGGGGGGGGGGGGGAACCTGAAAGGAAATGCATTTCCTGCAGAAAATGCCCATGAATGCTGAAAAGCTAAATTGCTCAAGCTAAACTGGATTGCTTGCTTACTGCGTAAGAAGGTGAATAGTGAGAATAGTTGGAAAAGTGGTTGTATTATAAAAATTTTTATGAATTTATTTGAAAAGTTGAAAAACGCCACTAATGTAAGAAAGTTGTGGTATATTATGTATAGGTTTTTTGAAAAGCTAACATTAAACTGAATTATTGGCTTTAAAAGTTCAATAATGCCAAAAGATGTAGAACATTGTACTGTTTAAATTTATATTCTAGCTAAAAGTATGATTATGTCTAAAAAAAGTCATGGTATAGTATGTCGGGGGAAAAGTAATTGTATATTGTGTCCATAAAAGTCATAGTATAGTAAGTTGAAAAGTCATAGTGTAGTATATAGGAAAGTCATAGTATAGTATGTTGAAAAAAAGTCAGCATAATATGTCTAAAAGAGTGAAAAAAGTCATAGTATAGCATGTTGAAAAAGTGATAGTCATACTATAGCATGTCAAGTCATAGTATAGTATGTTGAGAAGTCATAGTATAGTATGTCGAGAAGTCATAGTATAGTATGTTGAGAAGTTATAGTAAAGTATGTTGAAAAAGTCATAGTATTTCAAAAATAGTCATAGTATGTAAAAAGTCTGGAAGAACATGCAATTGAACCAGGAGGTCTGCACTGCCTACTTGTTGGTTGGAGTTTTAGCCACTGTGCCATCAAGGCTATTTAAAAAAAGTCATATTATAGCATGTCAAAAAAAGTCATAGTACATTATGTCGAAAAAAGTCATAGTATAGCATGTCGAAACAAGTCATAGTTTAGTATGTTGAAGAATGAAGAACTGGATAATACAGTGGATGCTACTGAATCAGCATTCACACATAACTGCAGAGGCTTCCTGACTAACTTGAGTCAGCTTGAGCACATCAGTTGATGAAACGTCTTAAAACATCACTTTGTTTCAAGATCTTGCAAAAATAAATCTCTGTAATGCAATCTGAACTTTTTTTGCAAACATGTAGAAGTCAATCAGATTGTTTTCTGAAGGTGTTTTTATTAATGTAGGCAAAATGCAAGCAATAGTATAACTGATCAAAAACATTGAGGTAAACCAGATTGTTGTACTGTAGTTCTGTGAAGAGTCACAGTGAACTTGCATATCCTGGGAAATGGATTGCTATCTTCTGCTTCAAGCTGTTTTTTGTTTGTGTTTTGTTGGTTCACTATGGCTGAAGGCGATTGGCAGTGATTGCAGTTGGTTGTGACACCTGGACAGCATCAGCAGCCTGAAGTGTTGCTGTGGATCTGTAATCGTAATCTCACCTGCCAAGTTGCTCCAGCGGTATTGAATGGCCTGTTAATGTATTGGATGTCTAATTCAATCACCTCCTAAATTGAGTGCGGATAGCACTGGGTTTAATAGCCTTGTGTCGGTGATGAGAGAGTATTTTGTTTAGCTGAGATCCATGCAAGCAATCTACATTTCTGAAATGCCTGTGGCGAGAGCAGGCGTGGATTCTGGATTCATTAGCCCGCATTTCACTGATAGACCCATTCATTGCTCTGCTGAATGATCCAGCATTTTTTGGGGCGAGGACACAAGTAGATAAGATGATCTCATCTCATGCAGCAAAAACTTTTATTTAACTTACACCTATGAAAATACAATAGTAAATATTTGGTTGTACGTTAACTGCTGTCAAAACACACCATCCAGGATATGCATCACTATATTTTTTTTACACTTTAGATTGTCAGTCTAAATAATATATAAATAATGTCTTCCAACGCTATCATGTGCTTCCAAGTCTTTTGTTGTCATTGGATCACATCCCAACAAACTGTTCCCACATCGAAAAGAAGAAATTGGCACACAATTTTGTTTTGTGTGTGGGATCTGTAGCATTATTGGCACAAAACCATAAGCAAAATTCAGTTTTTCAGAAAGATGACCTGTGTGAAATCGAGCTCAGAGATTTGATAAGAACGCAGGTTATTATGTCTGGTTGCCTCTGCACATCAGACATTCCTGTCTTTAAACCCCAGTGGTTTGGTTTAATATCAGGGTCACAACCTTGGCAGGACATGAAAATGCAGTGAGAGGAAGTCAGCCTGACCACGTTGCTGAGTGCTTTTTATTTTGGTCTTAGTCATCGCAAAGTCTAGACATGGCAATTCAGCCCTCCAATCTCTGGAATCCTTGCAGACGGACTAAGCTCAGTGCTCTCTCTGTCTTTCCTCTGCATGGTTTTTTAGGATTTCTATGCCCTTGACTAGCTCGGAGCATGTTTTTACTTTGAGCGTGCATGCAAAGCTCCTTCTGGAGCACATGATGCAGGCTGCAGCTGAACAGACGTCGCTGTGCACTCAGTCCTCCATCCTCTCCTTCCTCTGTCCCCTGTTCCCTCTGCTGATTCCATCATCTCAAAATGAATCCGCCACCGCTGTCACTGCTGACGTGATAGCCACACGACATCACTGGTGCTATGACAACAGCAAGTCCAGCCTTTCTCTCATTCACAGGTCCATTTTGGGCTGTCACTGAATGTTCCAAATTATGCACCGCAACACATTAAGAGCGCAACCTTTCAGCCCTTGTTGCCTTTGAGGCGAAAATAACATTAGTTACATTTCACAGAATCCTGTCATTACAAATCCTGCTCTTCAAACCACCAAAAAAGGAGATGAAAGCAAGATTATTTTCTGTCTAACACAAAAATGAGGTGAAGTTAACATTTAAGCTGCATCTAATCCAGAATGACAGACAGTTGTTGATCTTAATCAGTTTTTTTTTTTTTTTTTTTTTGTACAATAAACTGGCTGCAACATGTAAACATGAAGCTTCTCATAGTGGAGTGGAGGGGCAATTACAGAGGAGACAAGGGAGGGAACACACATTCCTGTTGGCAGTAGGTTTGTAGTTTAGGGGGATGGAATTATAGAATGAAGGAGGGAGCAAAAAGGGAGGGAGGGAGCGAAGAGTGTGAAAGAGGCAGGAGGAGGAGTGGGGGGGGGTTACAAACAGTCACTCCCCCTCCCTCAGTTCTTCAACTCATCCTTGCATTTAGTCAGTGTGCTGTGGACTTGCAGGAGGAGTACCAATAATCTTCCTGTGATTGAAATTGTCCCCCTTAGTGATGTGTGGGCTTTCCCTTGGCTCCTGTGGAAAAGCAGAAGGGACACTTCCTGGTTGTATGCAGTAAGGTAAGTCATTGTGTTGGTTGCTGTGTATTTTTGTAGCACTGTGTGCTTGGCTGAGTTAACAGATAGAAGAGACAAACAGCTATCCAGCCTCAAACCTCCCACTTTCCAAAAGAGGTGCTAAATCACACCACCAGTAACACATTGAGTCTACATGTGGCCTGTAAGCATAGGTTTTAATGTATTTCAGAATGTAGTTACATTTTATCAGATGCATCTAAAGCTTTTGTGAATCTTGTTTGTGCCTTTAGGGTTTGTATTTATCAAATGTATCATCAGTGTTGGCAGTTCCATGCTCTCAGCCTAAAAGTGTGTGAATTTTCTAACCGTAGGTATGGTGTCTTCAAAGTGTGTGTGTGTGTGTGTGTGTGTGTGTGTGTGTGTATTTTCCTGGGGTCCTCACAGCCTGTGTTTAGGGTGGGGTTTCCACCTCATGTTTGTACCTGTAGCACTCCTGTGTAGGTCACAACTTCACCTACAACAGCAGGCAGTGAGCCATTGTATTGCTCCCCATTCACTGCCAGACGCAAACAATACAGAATGTGTCTGTGTCGTTGTAATGACAAAGAAGTGGTGGCTGTTTTGTGATGCTGAGAACGACAGATGATGAATTGCAAATGTAAGAGATGGTCAAAGTCAAGGAGAATTCCCAGAGCGCGTCGTGGAGGGGGGGTGGATGGCTTTATGATGTGCGAGTTCATTTAAAATCCCGGCTTTGTGTTTTGAAAGCTCGTTGTGACTCCTGTGGTGGGGGAGAGGGGTGAAAATGGTCATCTGGTGTCATAGTTATGGAAATGTATTGACCGTTCGAGGCTTAGCAGGACAGGAGGTCAGGCTCAGGCTTTCAAGCTTGTAAATCTTGACAATGCTTCCATTCTGACTGGAAGCTTCAAGCTTTTTTTTTTTTTTTTTTTTTTTTTTTTTTTAAAGGTATATAAAAATTGCATGGAACCTAACTGATAGGAAAATAATTGTAATCACAGATTGGTTTGCATGGTCTTGTGTCATAAGCTTTACTCAATTGAAAGGCATCGTGTGCAGTAGAACAAAGGTTGTATTGTAGATTTACAAGCCAGCAGAGTTCATCAGAGATCAGGTGGTATTTCAGATACTTAGCTTATTATAAAAGTTTATGTATGTAGCAGAATTCAGCATGACGGCACATGCAGCTCAACAATGGCGTTTTTCTAGTCACTCAGTTTGATGCCCCACGACTAACCACTGCAATTTGCGGCATTTTGTTCTGGCTTTTACTTGTGCAAATGTTCACCTGTAGCATGTGTAACCTACTGCTGCAGTTCTTTTAGCACAGCAAAGAGCTAGAAAGACACTGTGGACAAGACTGAGATAAATGAGAGGAACTGTCTCTCTACTGCCCAGGATATTGGAGTATAGAATAAATGCTCTTTTATTTGGTTTATAAATAACGTGTACATGCCAATGTTTTAGGTTAATTAATCAATGTTGTTATTTTTGTTTTATGTGCGTGCAAATTTGTTTCCATTCAAATGCATGTCCCCACCCCGTCCTAACGTGGAGATTGTTTTGCTTTCTGACAGTCAAATTCAGATTTTTATCAGCAGTCACTGAATAATGTTGGTCTGTCATTTGACTTACTGCCATAAGCTGGGCTGAATGTAAGAATAAGTCATGGATATGTAATGTATAGATATGCAAGTTGCAAGAAATTAGAAGGGAGCATGAATCGGCTATTATGAATTTAGTAAATAATCCTTTTCTTTTACACTGTCACAAGTCTATGACAGCAAGCTGTACATAGTTTTAATATGAAACTAGATATCATGGGGGATTTTGTTTTAACATGATTTTTTTGATTTGTTGTTAAAGGTAAAGTGACACAATTAGAGGTGCAACGATGAATCGATTAATTGTCAACTATTAAATTAATCGCCAACTATTTTGATAATCAATCGCTTGAGTCATTTTTTTATTAAAAAAAAAAAAGATTTCTCTTATTCCAGCTTGTTAAATGTGAATATCTTCTAGTTTCTTCTCTCCTTTGTGACAGTAAACTGAATATCTTTGAGTTTTGAACTAAACAAGACATTTGAGGACGTCCTCTTAGGCTTTGGGAAACACTGATCCACATTTTTCACCATGTTTTGACATTTTTATAGATCAAACAACTAATCGATTAATCGAGAAAATAATCGTTAGTTGCAGCCCTAGACACAATTTAGTGTGTGAAATGATCAATGGTCATTATTTTAACTTAACAGAATTCTGTTTTATATTTTGTTCCTTATGCAAGGAACCAGTCACCAAGCTATCCTATTGCATGCATATAGAGGTGTTTGGCCAAAATATGATGATAATGGTCTATGTCTGTATTGCCCGTGCTTCAGTTATCCTTCAGCATGGATTTATTATGACAGACCAAAGTTTTTGCTAATTACAAAGGAATTGAATTTTAGCACCGTATGTATTACCTTCAACTCCTCAATATGCTGACATTTAAATGAATGATATGGTCCTGCACTGCATTAATATGGAGTGCCTGGGTAAAGGTAGGTACTGGACTCCAGCTGAAATGGGACTTTCTAAGTGACATTTTACCACAGGGCAATAAAAGAGGCCTGGACCGGAAAATGTTATCAGGACTGCTTGGAGGAAGTGGCCACATTTTCTACCCAGCTTTGTTTAGTCATGTGTGTCAGGATCTACCGCGGCTCTGTTTCAGTGCACACTGCGACACAGTAAGGAGTTGGGAGCTCCAGGGGTGTTATGGTTGAGGTGGTGCTCAGGGATGACTTCTCCATGGGCTCTGTCCACAGATATGATTTAGATCAAATCTCCTCAGTGCATGTGAAAACGCTAGACATGTAACCGATGAAAGAACAAAACGGGCCAATGAATGAGCACACTTGTTTTTTGAGAGCGTTATTTGAAAACTTGTTCTTACATCCCGGATGAGTTTAGGAACACACAGATGCAGCCTCATCTCATCATCTAGTCTACCAGGATTAGGCATACTCTATTTGCAACATAACCTAAAATGTTTATTCCCTGCTCAATAATATTGGAATCAAAATGACAAAAATGGGCCTTGACATCGACCCAGATGTGATTTTCTTTTTTTCTTTTTTTTTCTTTTTTTTTGAGTGGAGTTTGGATTGTGTGCCTGCACTTGTGATCTTGCATAAAAGGCTTGATATTCCCACTCCCTGACCTGAAAGCAAGTGATTGCCTCTGTGGAAGAAGATCCTGAGTGAGAACCCATGTCCAATGCAGGATTGCTGCTCCTTTATGTCCTTGGCATTGTGGGTTTTTTTTTTTCTGCAGCCAGCAAAGGGACATTCAGGCAAAGATAAGTCAGCTGCCATACTGAGATTGGTAGGTGAATGGCTCACCCAGCAGTGGACTCTGGCTTCTGGTCTGAAGACAGCAACATCCATTCATTGCTGTTTTTGTGGTATTGCTGGCTTACTGAAGATGAGCAGAACATTGAATTAGATTTGCATTTTATATAATGCAAAGATTGCCTGGCCAGCTGGGCTCAGTGGAAGTGTGCTGAACAAGGCTGAATTGTACACTCCCTTCGATTTTATATAGGAAATATACTTGAGCACAGAAGAAATTGCAAACATTTTTCCATCTCCCACTGACATGAAATGTCTCTATTACTGCTATTTTTACATGGTCTCCGTGTTAATTTACCCAGGGGTGTGTCCTTATGACTTGTACATACGTTTTTCTATTCATCTACACCCAGAGCCTGAATATTGACCCTAACTTGCTATTGAACTGAAGACTGAGTGGGAAGCCAGTAAGAAATGGCAGTCATAGGTGAAGATGTATTCCAAAGATCACAGATCACTCTCTGTTGTTTCAACTATATCTAATTTCAGCTTGCAGCTGTTTTTCATACACATCATCCTGTGCCAGTGCTCAGTAGATAAAATTCCCAAGAAGTTTTGGTAACCAGTGTGTCCCAACATTGATACTGTTGATCACAAATCTATAATCATAAAACTGTCAAGCACATTTTGCTCCTCGTGTGGGTGGGTGGGGGTGGGGTGGGTGTGTTCAGACTGGAGGAGCGAATTGTAAAAGTCTGGAATTTGAAGCATGTATGGGCAGACTGGTGTTGATGCTCAGTGTAGCCAGGGGAGACCTTTTCACTGACAGTGACGGTAACAGGCAATGAGAAGGTCAACGATTGAAAGTCTCTGGTGATTGTGGTTGTGATGTTTTTGTCACAGTGGCTGCAGCTTTTTTCATTACATGAAGCATTTCTTATGCACTTCCCAGATGAATACTTCCGTCACAAACGGTTTAGCATTGAGCTTGAATTCTTGTGTGATCCTGCTGTCACTATCTCGCAGTGAACATTTCTTCAGCGACTGATTTAAGCTTCAGTATTGGGAGTTAAGTTTGAATGACTTTCTAAAGGTTTACTTTGGCACTTTTGCTTGCATCCAAATCTAAAAACAACTGCTGTCAGAATTAAAGAAATAAGGGTAAACGGATCATTGATGCTCTGACACAATGTCTTATGTAATGAAGTATGATTTAGAGAAGGAAACTGGAAGGAAGGTGACCGAAGAAATGGGAGGTTAAATTACTTAGGATGTTCACTTAAATTCAGTTATTCAACAGAACTACATTGTTCTGGCAAATCCAAATCGTCAAAGCTGTTAAGTGGGCCTTACAGTTTCAAACAGTGTTGTCAGTTGTCCTTTAATCTGAACAAGTAATACTTTCTCCTCTGATGGAGTAGTCTGAATGCTAAACCAGAAACATGTACAGACTCATTTTTAAATACTGTAATAGTTTCAAGTGGTATATAGTAGATTGTAGCTTTAACAGAACCCCACTCCCAGAATAAAAACTACAGATCTCTTCCCCCACAGAACTGCAGAGGAATCACTACAACCACAACCTCTACCCCCCTCCCTTTTGTCTTGTCAGTGGTCTGTGGCTCAAGTATACCTCCAATTAACAGCTGTTTAAGGACTTCAAAGGTTGCCATTGGGGAGTTAAAGAGGCGTAAGCAGGATGTGGTCTGATAGCACCTCGGTTGTGACCCTGTGGACAAGCATTTGGTGGCATTGATGAGTGAGATCAAAGTACTCCGGCACAAAATGACATCAAAAAATCTTGTATTTTGAGCCAGCGTTAAAAAGGGAAAACATGTTGTCCTCAGCATGGCATGTATTTAGAAGTGAGATTGTATTTACATATAATGTATTTCTTATTTTAGTGATAACTTCCCACATCTCATGGTACGGCCATTGCAGAATAACCAGGATCCACAGATAAAAGGGTCAGATATAGTTGGTCATCATTTTTCCAAGCAATGCAGGCAACACTATGAGGAAGCTATCCTTTTTAAAATACAGCTTCTTTTTTTTTTGTACATTATTTTTTTTACCAGTGACCATAGAAGCTCCTAAAGCATGCTTAAACCTATAAAATAGACAAACCAACTAGACCTGCAGCATCTGCTGTACACAAACCCCAAACAGCTTAAACACCAGCAGAAGCAGTGACCTCTGCACACACTGGTGCCTTGAGAAAACACTGGTGGGAACAAAGGTGTCACCAGGCTCAACAACACCAGCTGCTGCTCAACAACAGGCTCCAAAGTCAGTGCCTGCAGATTTATTGCAACGCATATAATGCATAATTGCAATATCTACTATAACACAGACTTGCAATATCTTCTGCAACCCTTAAGATGGACAAATACCCATGTTTAGTAAACTTAGCTGAGGATGCAAAAAAGTGTTTAAGCTTGTACGTTACGCTGCAAAGAGAAAGCCGCTTGATTGGAGCAAACAGGACAAATGTCTCTTTACATCACTCCCCTGACTTCTGTCATATTGGGACACTAAAGCCTACTTGGCTTAGAGTAGCTCAAATGATACCCTAGTCAGTTTTGAATAATGTAAATGAAGGTATTAACTTCCTCATCTCTTCCACCATGTTAGCTGTCCCAAAAAAGGATGTCCTGCTATGCCTACTGTGCAACATTCACAGACAAAAGGCATCTGTTTGCATAACAACCTACCTCTGTACTCCAATTTCAAAGTCAAATAGCCCATCTTCCTACAGCTTCTACCTTTTACCAGTGGTTGCTGCTGTCTTGCCAGGTCTCACACCAGCTGTACAGTCAGCCATTATGCTGCTTGATATGTGCTGGCATCCTTCTTAAAGACCGCTCTCCTACAATAACAAAGTCCCATAACACACGACCAGCTGAGCCTCTCATGACGGGGGTCAGACAGGGCACACACAGCACCACTATTTGCCGTCTGAAACATGAAATCAATCCTGCAGCAAATGAAAAGGACATCCGCTTATTGTGTCTTCTTGTTGTCGCTGAAATATGTTGTTCAAAAGTGTGTTTTGTGTGATGTTACTTCACATTAGGGCTGGGACGATATGCTTTTGTCCCGATTCGATTCTTTCACAGTACATGGTACTGTATGTAGGTTGTATTGTGATTTTCATTTATTGCGACTCTAGAAGCATTGCAATTCGATAGTATTAAGTATTGCGATTTTCTTTTCCTTCTTTAACAAAACAAAAGTTGAATAATACACTTCTAGAGACAATATGTCATGAGACGTTTCTAAAAATGAATTGTTTTCTAAGAAGAATGCACATCACAAGTCAGTCTGACATTTATTTAATTTGTAAAGGGTAACATAACATGTATTTTCTGCATTTTCTGCTTTCACTCTGTTTGGCTGGAAACGGATATGATGTCGGCGGCGGTACCATATAAGCATTTTTCCTTCTTCCCACCCCTACTTCACATGCTACTACGTCACTGCTATTGTTATAGCCGGAGTAGCTGTTGAAAATGAACTATATGGCAGTAGAATTATTTTATATTTTATTTCCTTTACCTGTTAAGTTTTTCCAGTTGTATGTTTCTACTGATAATGTTTTTAATGAGGCTGTATAAATCTTGCCTGGATGAGGCCCGTTGCTTCATGATACATTCTGTGCCACAGCTTGGCACAACGCTATTCCAAGACAAGTCAAACGGCTTTCATTATCACTGAAAGCCCCCTTTTTCCAGCTGTTTGCTATTCAGGGTTTCTAGGGCTACAGATTCAAGTCAGAAAAATCCTCCTTGGCTACATGACAGTGCTATAGTTTTCAGTTGAGCTATTAATGAAGACTGGAGGAAGTACTTATTTTGTTCATCAACAAAATAAATGCTACACTGGGACGGATGTTTCTCACCGACGTGAAACATTTGAAAGATGATGCAAGCTTTGTTGATGCTAAATTTCCCTGTGGCCCAACAGAATCTTAAATACAGTTGAGCACACTCGGGAGTAGAAAATGAGTCACGAGAACAAGAGATTGCTGTTTGGTTCTTCCATTCGCACAGAAGCATATGACTGTCAGCGGCAAATGGGAGCCGACTTGAGTGCAGTCTTTGAGTGGTAAACCCCTTCCCCTCCTCCTCCTCCTCCTCCTATACAACTACCTGTGTTATTATCTCAGGAGACTGGAGTGTTCAGATTACAGGGTTTTGTGTTGGAGCTTGTAACTAGTCGGCCCAGTGCATTCTTGCCTTTCACCAGTGTAGTTAGATTAAATGACAGGAATATCCTTGCAAGAAGAAGAGTTGCAAAATCCCATTGTGTCAAAATTAAGCTCAGTTGGTGTTCTATCTTCTGTTGCATTATGTGTCTTATTTTCTTGGGCTATGCAGCGAGGTCATCTCTATTATCTTAAGATTTATCTGGTGTTCTACAGTATTGCATTTTTTCCTACATGGAGCTCATGAATATAGGAATGTATGGCCAGGTGTTACAAACTGTCACTAGATTATACCTTGTTTTGAAAGTCCATAAGTCAGTTCTAGGCCGTAGGGCAAGACTTTTCATCATTTCCTCCAAATAATACCAGCAGCTTGACATTTTTGTCCTTGGGGATCTAACAGAGGAGAAGAGCAGGTGGCGGTTAGGACAGTGTTCCCTTGTTCCTGTTCCAACAGGCCCAAGTATTTGTCAAATATAAGCTGGGCTTTTAAGTGGTCTTTAATAACAAAAGGACCTTAAATCTACCTGTCACATATTTCAGCGATGACAAAATCCCACAGCACATGAAATGGAAATATGAACACGACTCTCCCAAAACAGTTTCAGATATTATCGATCATTGTGATATGGAGTGGTTCGGGCATAAATCAGAAAGGCTTGCGGTCATGTAGATATAAAAGGTAAGTTCTAGTAGATCATATTTTGTGAAGTCTTTCTTAGCATAAATCCAGATTGTGGCCACTGGGAACAGAACTAACCCTAAAACGTCTTTTTGTTAAAATAACATTTACCTGCTCCAAGTTGAAAGCATTGTGAGAATAGACATAGTAGACTGGCTCCATCGGTAATCTCCTTAAGCCTACATCTGACAGCTGATGGGGTGGATAACATATCTGCAGAATTTAAATACAAATCTGCAATTCACTTTTAAGGAATGCAAAAGATTCTGGTAATAGAAGAGAGAAAAGTATCATGATGGAGTGAAATTATATTTTTTAGACATTTAGCATTTTCTTCTTAACACACTGGATGGTGACAACAAAATGAAAGTGCTGTACCCTAGTTGTCTTGGCATGAACTGGATGTTTGTACATCAGCTGCTCATTTAGAAGCAGTTTGATGCTTCTCATGTACTGACTGTGTGCAACCTCCAGAAGTGGTGGTAGCCGTGGTGAAACTCTGTGCTTTTCCCTGAAGCTGTTGTTTCTGTTGTGAAGCTAATTTTGAGTCCCAATAAAAACAATTCTTCTTTGTGATCTGTTGGTGGGTGGAATCTCCTGTGGTTATGTATTTCATTAAGGGCTAGTAACGGATGAATCCTCTGAGACTTCTACTGCCCTGTGCTCCTATGCAGCCTGCTGAAAATGACCCATTTACTGGGGTCCTCACTCTGTCACACTGCCAAATTACCAAATTACTGGCAGTATTTTCTAATCCAACTGTTGATTTCCAGTTTTTATTTAGTTGCGTATGAATGACGACAGTGAGGATACAAGAAAGGGACACTAACTTACTAATGTGTGATAGCAGGTATTTCTAGAAGAGCCCACTGGCTGTTCCTGGGGATTTTGTGCTCTACAACTTCATTTCCAACCCTGGTATTTCTTCCTCATGTATTAATAAAGAGCTGCTGATGGATTCTGTGCACCAGCAGCATTGCAGCTTAAGAGAATATAGTGTTGTGAAATTGAGGCCACTTTAGCCTTGTATTCAGATGTTCAGCTATATTATATCCCTGTATTTCAAAATTTGGAAATTCAATTTTATTTATAGTATCAAATTATAACAAGAGTTATCTCGAGACACTTTACAGATAGAGTAGGTCTAGACCACACTCTATAATTTACAAAGCCCCAACAATTCTAGTAATTCCCCCAAGAGCAAGCATTTAGTGCGACAGTGGCGAGGAAAGGAAATGCATGCTTATTCATTTGTACAATTTTATTCTTATGAGCTTCTCCAGGTCAGTCTCTTAACTATATGTGTTCTTATATCTTGAAACCTTTGGTTGAAAATCATGCTCAGGGGGATTGAGTGTTCTGTTATCTCTCTAAGAGGCACAAGTAGCTAGCTGATTCTTCATGGATCCTACTGCAAAAATGATTTCAATGTAAAGAGAACTGTTCTCTCTTTTTGTAATCTTAAACTAATAATGATCTTGTGGCAGATGAAACGAGGAGCTGGTAGGATTTAAATCTGTTGTCCCCGTTAACATGTTTATTACATGTTCATAGTTCCCATACTGGAACACTTATTTGAATTTGTTCTCATGTGAGTTTTACATTTGATTGTATACACACTTTTACTTTCCTCTCTTTAAATCGACTTTGCTGCTGCTGCCTTCTTTAATATGAATGGGTCTATCCTAGAAAAAGGTAAAGGACAGACTATGTGTAGTCATAGTAATAGGAGGATTTGTTGCACTCCAACAATGTTGCAGAATGCATCAACTATTTTCATTTATTAAATATTTGTAATCATTTTGCCGTTTTTGATGATCAGCTGGTTCACATATTTCAGACCTGAACAAATTAAGGTTGCGCTGTAAATCCAAGGTCATTGCACAGTGGGTTGCCTTTACTGTACCGGCTGAGCAAACCACATCTTCGGCTGTTTGAGCCCCTCATCTCTGCTTGAAACGGTCAAATTAATTTCTGGCTAATTTCACATCATATTAACATTGAAACCACTGAGAACAAATGAGAGCAAATCCAGCCCAGCAACATATTAAAGCTCCCCTTTTACATAGCAGAAACTTCATCCATAAATACTCACCGTTAAACCTGTCAAAAAGCTTCTCGTAGGGCTTTATTTTATTGTATTTACAGTTTTATGAAACCCTGGGGGTCTCACAGTGTTGGCGATCAGGGCTAAAACACAAAGGACATTTTGTTTCTCTCCAGGGATGACATCTGCAGAGCCATTAAACTTTAACCTTACACATATGAAAAAATAAAGGGTACGGTGTGGGGAAGTGTACAAACAAGCCTAGAAGCTCTTAGTATGATGTTTTGTGCTAGCATTTTGTAAGCATGTTTGTGTCCCTCAGTGAATCTTGTTTCCTGTAATGAGTGCAGTGGCATTTCATAGTTCTGTCCCTCCTCCTTTTGTTTTCTCTTCCCCTACTAAACAGGATAGAATGAAACGGGCAATAAACCGCAGGGTTTATGAAAAATAAATGGACTTCCATCAACATCAAACATTGTGCATTGCAGTACCAGTGAATGGTGATGAGTGAGCAGAAGGAAGAGGGGAAAGGGAGCAACATAAGGTAGAAAAACGGGGTCAGCTCCAGTTTACGTAATGCCCCTCTTCACTGTAAGCCTGAGTGCATGGAGCAGCAGAGGGTTGGGCTCCCACTCCTCTGTGGTGGCTACACATGCACAAAAACTGCACCCCCAAAGGGTCTGTCCTGAAAGGAGGGGAGCGCACATCAGGAGGAACAGCCACAACATGGTTAGTTAATCTACTGTCCCATCTGCTGATGGTCCCAGGCAAAGAACGGGACCTTTATTTTGGAGCAGGCTGTACAGCCTAAAGGCAGGTAGATGGAGTCCCAACATGCATTATGCTGAAAAGCCCTCCTGCTCCCAGTCCTCTCTAATGCAGGAGGTAGTTCTTGAGAACAGACAACAACAGCGCTACATGAGCGGCTCACTTCAGCTCTGAATAACTCATGTTCACTCAGGCTGTCACAGTGCTCATACTGTCATTACGTCCCCTCCACTTCACACAACCCCTGTGCATGTTGGAAGGGGCTGAGTGGATTACTTCCCCTATCAAAATGAGGGTAGTGTTTTTCTAGCTGGCTTGACCAAAACTGTCTTTTTTTTTCTTTTTCTTTTTTTCTATAGTGTTAGTGAAGAAGCAACACAATATGCCAGGATCAAATTTCATTTGCTCCTCTGGTCTGCTTTTCTTATTTAAACTCCTCAATTTATGTTTTTGACCAGCATCAGAGTTGTTTTAGGGGAAAGTCTGTACTGGCCACATTCATGTCCGTCTGCAATTTCTTACAGGGACTTTGCAAGGAGTTGATATACAAGTTGTAATGGGGTACAAACAGTTACTAAATACTTGGTACAATATCAGGCTAGTTATTGATCACTGAAACAAATTAATTAAAGATGAAGGCATATGATGTGTTCCATCATACACTCTTGGGACAGCAATCATGCAATGATCTTGTTCGCCTCAGTGTTAGGGAGAGTTTCTTAAATCCTCTTAGTTCCAGTTGATGAATGTTCCAACTTGTTTTTATTAAACTGATCATCTTGCCTGTATATTTTCTGGATTATCCTCCATGAACGTATGTAGGGCTCTTGGGCAAAGACAAACAACTCTAGTGTTGTGTACAGCTTTTTTTGTCTCTTGCATAACAGTTAAAGAAAAAGAGGCCACTATGGAAACACAGTACTTTACTATGGCAGCATACATGACTGGAAGCATGTAACACATTTAATATGATTTCTCATCTGGATATCTGTTTTCAGAGCTTTTGGGATCATTCCAGCAGCTGAAGGACCAAACTGTCTGAAGATCCAGTGACATACAAAATGCCAGAAAAATCAACGCAATCCTGCAGGTAGGCACAATTCAGAAACAATTGATAAAACATTATGTTCCTGTATTGGTTTCATGTTCTTCTGGAGTTAATTTATGCTGTTTGTCCACTTCTGTTCAGCCTCTGAATCATGGGAAATGTCGAGAGCCAGAATGGGGACCATGCCCTCTACGGTAACGAACATGGCTATTTGTCACGTAAGCACATGTCTCGGTCTCTTCGCATCTCCAACAAGCAGTCCAGACGCTCTCGACATGCTTCATCAGGGAAAATAGAGCACAGGAACTCTGAGACGAGCACACGCTCAAGTAGCACCCCCAGTATCCCACAATCCCTGGCTGACAATGGACTGGAGCCTTTCAATGAGACGAATATCCTCCCAGACTTCGGAAGCCCCATTTGGGTGGACCGTGTGGCCATGAACCTGCGGCCTGTGTCCTTTCACAATGACCTGGCCAATCCGTCCGTGCACGTGAATACGATGCACATAACCCTACCTGGCCCCACTGCAGAGGAGGTGCAGGACGAAGATGTGTACACAGGCGAGGTAACGTACCTCCAGAAAACTCGGGACGGCTCCAAGGAGACCGTCAGCTTCAAGAAGAAAAGGTCCAAGTCTGCAGACATGTGGCGAAACGACAGCCTGGAGTTCTCCCTGTCTGACCTTAGCCAGGAGCACCTGACCAGCACGGAGGAGATCATAGACACGGCCAACGAGAGGGACTTCACTGACTGCAAAGGACACCTGCAGTCCAGCCCCTCAGACTCCGCTGACAGGGCCAACTCCCTGGACGAGCTGTACAGCCAGAAGATCCCCGCCCGCAGGCAACCCCACGGCCGCTATGCCAAGTGGCACGACGCCAACAGGGCTATCGGGGAGGGCGAAGACGATAAGATGCTCTCCCCATCAGAGGAGGATGGTAACACCTACGGTGCATACACCCTCCCCTGCCGGCGCTCCCACTGCCTGTCCGAAGGCCTGAGCAGCCACCAAGCTGCCATGTGTGCCAGTATGCAGGGCAGGAGGGCGCAGACTATACAGGTAAGATGCAGAGCAATTTCACATTGTGCTGATCTTTTAAACCACTAATTTGGCTCATGGCAAATCTCATTTAAAAAGAGGCACAATTCATAGAAAACATAACAAATCATTTCCTCCATCCATGAGTACGTAAACCATGTATTTATGTCCGTTTGATTTCACAACTATGGTGAAATGTCAGGGACCTGAACTGTTTTAGCTGTGTCACGGCTCCTTTATGCTCCTTGGCCAGAGTATGAAAAGCTGTGCAGAATCTTAGTCTGGTGGCATCACCAATAAGACGGCTCTCCTCATTCATTTTAATTCCCTCACATTGTCTGAGCATTTCCTCCGCTGCATTCACCTTAAAGATAATAAGCTGCTGAAAAAGTGTAAAAAGAAAGCTTATGTCAGGGCAGCTGTGTTTGTTTTTCTTCGGAGTGGAGACGGGAGGGGGGGCAGCGCTTAAAGTCACTCCCCGTTTGAAATGCCTCAGTCTTTTGTCATGTTAATGAGGGGAGGCCTGTACAAGAGTGTAACAGTAAAACGTGTACGGTGGCCCTGTCACTGCGGGGCACCGTCGGCCCTAGAGAATGGAGCTCTGGAGCACATGATTGGGTCATGTGACCAGATGGAGATACCGAGCTCGGTGTAACCCCTTCATCTCCCAGGAGCCTTTGGCCATGTGGGTAGGAGAGGGCAGACCCTGCGGTGCCACAGGGAGGGCAGGCTGTACTCGCACAACAGCAGACGCTTTGCTGCGAGCAATTCATTTTGAGCAGAACCTCAGGATTAAGCAACCCATGGACTCTCGTTAGGCCTCTGTAGTCACAGTCTTTGCAGCATGTTTAAAAGAATGGCTCTGTCTTACCCTACATCTGTACAAAGACGGCTTAGGCGTCAGTGAGGGAAGGAGTTGTTGACCGGCTTTATTCTTAGTGATGAAGAAAACGTGGCTGCCATGCTGTCTCACCTGTCTTGTGCTTCTGCCACGACGCAGGATGTCACAGCCGGGGAGGGCAGCGAGTACGAGGACAGCGGCATCGACGGGGTGACGGTGGAGGCCGAGCACCAGTCTCGACGCTACAAGACCATGTCGGCCTCCTTCTCCATGTGCTCGGCAGCCGGCAGGAGCATGTTCGCTGGCAGCGACAGCGGCAGCAGCAGTGGCGGCGGGGCCGGCGAGTGCGTACAGGGCGTGTACGAGAACTTTCGCCAAGAACTGGAAATGAGCTCCTGCCAGACGGAGAGCTTGGAGGAGGCGGGGTCGGCCCTGAGTGACGAGCAGAGCACTATGAGCTCCGCCTACCAGTCGGACCCGTTGCTCAGTGTCGCCCAGGGGATGGTGCGCAAAGCCGGCAGGCTCGCCGTCAAGAACTTCCTCGTACATAAGAAGAACAAGAAAGTGGAGTCAGCCACGAGGCGCAAGTGGAAGAGTTACTGGGTTTCCTTGAAAGGTTTGTTATGCCCTCGGTGTGTCCTTAACAGTTACACTTTATTGCATAATCTCAGTATTAATACAGCTCAGTCAACACGGCATGCTTTTGATGTATAGTTTTCTTTCTGCTGACATACGGTAGCTGATGCAGAAATACTTCAAATCTAATCTACCTTCAGTTTACAGTAGCTCACTAAACCAAGCTTTAATTCAAGCATGGTGCAAACCTCATTATTACATTTTCATGGCACTTGACTCAAATCAGCACTCTAATGATAATGATGCCTCCCTCGCTGGTAAGTCAGCCATGCTGCACTTCTTAATGTTGGCCACTGGAGAGCAGAATTAAATTGCTTGAGCAAATCTGGCTTTTAAAAGAGATCATGAGTATCATTGTGAGTCTTTCCTAGAGATTGTAGCCAGCGAGTCTGTGCTGTAAGTAATATATTATGTATAAAATGTAATAGATAGTTTTGGTTTCCCAGGTTGCACTCTGTTCTTCTATGAGACTGATGGCCGTTCAGGGATCGACAACAACAGTATTCCCAAGCATGCCATCTGGGTAGAGAACAGTATTGTCCAGGCTGTACCAGAGCATCCCAAAAAGGACTTTGTGTTTTGTCTCAGCAACTCCCTGGGAGATGCTTTTCTCTTTCAGGTAAGAGAATGCTTAAATGTCATCTGGTCTGTGAATAAGTAATAAGTAATTCTCCCATAGGCAAGCATTACCTTGACCTATATGCACTGTTTTTTTTCCTTTCATGCTCTTTTTAAAAATGGGATTCTCTTATATTATTATTATTATTATTATTATTATTATTATTATTATTATTATTATTATTATAATAATTAGCAGTGAATCAACACAGGAAAAGCAAATCAAGAGCTTTTTTATCTCGAATGTCAAAGAGCCAGTTGTTGTTTAGCCTCTGACCTTTCCCTGTCTGTCCCCACGCAGACCTGCAGCCAGACGGAGCTGGAGAACTGGATCACAGCCATCCACTCAGCATGTGCTGCTGCCGTTGCCCGCCAGCACCACAGAGAGGACACGGTGCGCCTGCTTCGCGCAGAGATCAAGAAGCTGGAGCAGAAGATTGACATGGACGAGAAGATGAAGAAAATGGGAGACATGCAGCTGTCTGCTGTTACTGACACCAAGAAGAGGAAGACGATCTTGGATCAAGTAGGTTTTACTCTCCTTTCTCATTTCGGCTGTCTCTCATAGAGTCCCCACATGTCAGGCAGTTGTTTGGGATTTTAGGTATTGTGCTGAATGGAAGAGTCTGGAAAGATGATTGATTCTCTGAGGAAGTTAGAGAATATCGGGCAAACTAGGAAAATCCTAAAACTCAAAATTGTACACATTCATAGTTCTTTTAAAAAAATGAGTTGCAAGCTTGTTAATGATGGCTACATTGTTGTTTTCTTCTTCTTTTTCCCATACAACCTAGAAATTAGTTATTCTGAAAGAATAATGTCCAAACATTAAATTTGACCCGTCAAGTACAGGGTAATAAATACCATTTGTTAAGAACTTCACCTGTGTCCATACATATGGTATAGTAATATAATACAGGAACAAAATGGACAGTACAGCTTCCTTAAATGTGACACCACATCTGCAGCTATATAGTCAAATTAGTTTAGATTTTCCTAATGCGTCAGAATATTTAATTGTCATCAATTCAGGATGCTGCTTGCACTGGAACTGTTTTTCTCCACAGCTGTACCAGTTTTAGTGGAAACTAACCCATTTTCATTTCCATCCAACCCACAACTTTTGAGCTGATAAGCAACTTAACAAGCATAAAGGGATTGTTAAAAATTACTTCAGTAAAGTAGCAGCTCGTGGAGTATAACCTCAACACAAGAGCTCTTGTCATCAACCTCCTGCTGCTGCTTTTATATACATATATACCCCCTTTATTTGCCAAGTGCAATTCACACATTCAAGGAATGTATCCTCTGCATTGAACCCATCCTAACTAATTAAGAGCAGAGGGCAGCCATAGTCCAACTCCAGTTGTAATGCCAGTACCTATGTCAAGGGCAATGCAGGCGTTACATGGCATGTATGTCTTTATGTGGGAGGAAACCCACGCAAACAGGGAGAACATGCAAACGCCACACAGAAAGGCCCTGTCAACAACTATCATTTTGTTAACATATTCAAGTTACATATTGTTTGCTTAATTACAGGTATCGCATGGAAGTAAGTATTTCAATATCCGTATCCCAAATTGTTTTTCAATTTGATTCAAGAAACAGGAGATAGACCGAGAAGCAGGGCGAGGTACGAGGGGATTAAGTAACGGATCTAGCTAGAGGCGGCTGATGCTACACACCTATCGAGCACCACATTGCTGTATGCAGTTGGCGCTAGCCTGCCATTCTTTTAATTAATTGCAAAGCTCATATTGTCTTTTAATAGGTCTGTTTACAGTGAAGGGAGATCAAATGGCCTTTATTTGGACATTTAGGAAGGGCCTGGTTGGAGCGGTTCAGTTTGGCAGTGTCAGGTTCCACATTGTGCAGAGCTGAATGGATATAGGCCTGCTCCTTAGAAAGCTGAAACGCTCCCAGCCTCTATCTGCCAGTGGAATTTGCAGTATTGTTTCTTTTCCGTCTCTGGGCCACTTGGCAGTGATACAGAGCCCTCCACCTTGGCACCGGCTGCCTCTTCCAAACACCAGTGCAGGACCATGACTGGGAGGGGACGGCCCAGTGAATAATCACAATGTCCTGCTCTACTGCCCCAGTAAACATCAAACCATTAGAAACAGAGAGTGCAGATTGGCAACACATGAAGCAAAGTGGTAACCGAGCTTCTGGGGCAGAGAGGAGATGCTCCATCTCTAATGTCTAAAATCTCTAAAGTTGACAAACAAGAGCTCTGAGGAGCAACTAACTGAATGCATTGTTGTGTCCCTCCTCACTCTTGCAGATCTTCCTGTGGGAGCAGAACCTGGAGCAGTTTCACATGGATCTATTCCGCTTCAGGTGCTACCTGGCCAGCCTGCAGGGAGGAGAGCTGCCCAACCCCAAACGTCTCCTGGCTGTTGCCTCTCGCCCCACCAAGCTTGCAATGGGCCGGCTGGGTATATTCTCTGTCTCTTCCTTCCATGCACTGGTAAATCTCACCTCTTTGTTTCTTCATCTTTAGTAAACATCCTTATTTAATCTGGTTTTATGAAACCTCTTCATGATACGTTTGCACATCATTTGGGGTTAACATTGATTTACATTGTTATGGATTTAGCCGGAACCTCCACAAATGTGACTTGAAATGTCTAGTGAAGTATAGCGGAGTATACTTCAGCAACACAAACTGTTGCAGGTATCAAACCTGTAACCTTTCAGTTCTCGGATGATCTCTCTAAACACTATACTGCCCTTATATTTCGAAGTTTCTTCAAGTGTAAGCAGGGCGAAATACTGTATCTCCCTTTAAATACACACTCATCTCTGTGTACACGTAGTGACTCTCTTGGCAGGGCAATTGATTCCAGAGACTAAAATGCATTTCCACGATGACTTCTATTTTGGAGCCTGGGTCTCACACAGGGCACCTGTTTGGGAGGTTTTGGTTCAGTTTGGGCCTCCCACTGCTGTACTGAGGTTATGTGCTCCACAGCTAAAGACACTGGTAGTACAGGAAAAACATCTATTTGATTTTTAGAGACGTGTTTGCAGATCAGTGAGGTACCACCAACGCAGGTGGGTGTTTGAGCTGCAAGATAGCAGGGTGGGATGTCTAACAACAGACACTCTCGACAGCTCTCTCCTCTTTTTAATCTTTCCTACGGTTTCACCCTCTCTCTAATTTGCTCATCTCTACTTCCATGAATACTTCTATCAGCACTATGTCCAAAAAGGGCTGAGAAAAGTTGATGGAAACAAAAAAGACAGAATGAGTGCCATGAGGTTGAGTTAAGAGCATGCTTTCTCCTACGTGCACAGTGCTATTTAAATCCTAATTCAGCATATTTTTAAAGACCTTTTACTCTCGCCCTTTTCACAAATGAATAGCCTAGAAATGCCAGGCTGGGTAAAAATCAGTATGAGCACAGTGCTCGTGAGAAATAGACATTACTGCTCTTTATCTGTATGTTAACCATTCATCATGCTGAGGCCCATGTGACCCCTTTTTCCTCATTTTATTTAACAAGATAAGTCGGTTAAGAATAAGTTCTAATTTACAGCGGACGGTCTGGTGAAATGCTCACACACACACACACACACACACACACACACACACACACACACACACACACACACATATATATATATACACACATACATACATACACACATCACCGTCTTGTTCTTGCGTCCCTTTTAATGGCCCCCCTTAACCTACTTCGGGCTCTTATGTTGCTTAGAATACGCTGTACAAAAGGATTAATGCTTGCCACACATTTTTGCAAAAATGATTCTGATTGTTGTCTACGTGTCATTTGGTGTGTTTGAGCTCTGACTAAGTCGTGATGTTTCTGCAGGTGGCAGCTCGCACAGAGAACGGAGTGAGACGGCGAACACAGGCCATGTCTCGTTCCTGCAGCAAGCGCAAGAGCAGGTTCTCCTCCCTTTGGGGTCTGGACACTACCTCAAAGAAGAAAACAAAAGCCCATCCCAGCATCAACCAGGTCTGCGATATTTGACTTATTTTCAAGTTTCAAAGCAATCAATGGAACTGCCATGGCCACACAAAAAAAATCTTTTCCTCAAGCATTTATCCTCCACGGCTCTGCTTGAGTTATGACCACTTCACCTCTTTTTTTGTCCCAGCAGGTCTTTGCTGATGGTGGAGAGCCAGTGAAAAAGCCTGTAGATGGCATACATGTTGATCCTGCCAAGGAACACACAGTAAGGAGGAATCGTTCTCTGTTTGCATACATTTGACAGTGAGGTGTAGGTCAAACATGACTGGGAACTTGCTCCTAATCTTTAGCCAACACTGACGTCAAATGAAATATTAGCCCTCTATGTTTCCTGAGTAAGCAGCAGAGCTGAGGCCCAGAGGCTCCAACTGGACTGGCTACTCATTTTTCATTCATTCATTTTAAGCAGATGTACATGTAATAGCAGAGCAATACAGAGAGTTAGGCTACTTTTTTTTTTAAGGACTCTGACGGTAACCGTTTAGATGGGAAGTACTGGTGAGAGATTACTTTTGGTAATGATTAAAACGTACTAGGGAAATGATCACCCATTTTAATCAAACCAAACTTTGCAGGAAAATGTGTTTTACGTAGTAGAAATGAATCTGTACTAAAGCAGCAGACTTAATAAGTATGCATTAATGTCTCTGTACAAAGAAAGGTGAGGAAGGATGTGTGAAAAACCTTCCACGGCCCAGCACGGAAAGTGACATCTGGGTCCCTGACCACCTCACCCCCTCCTGGGTGTGTCTGCCAAATGACCAGCCGGTGCTAACCATCATCCAGCCAGGGGAGTCAGCACTGTGCGTTCTGGAAACTATCTGCAAGGTAACAGCGGCCATTCTTAAATGACCTGACCTGACCAAAGACTCACGTTTCACTCTAGTGATTTAAGCATGACAAAGATTTAAAGACACTTAATAACAAGGGCAGAAAACTTTATACATATAAAAACTTTGATTTGGGGTCACTTAGAAATTTCCATTCCACTCCATTATAGACAGAATACCAGCTGATCTGAGTGGGTGGCTGATCTTTAATGCAATAGCTACATTGCCCATTATTAAAGGCACATTCTGTTTACTAATCTGATATCATTTTAAAAGGCTAACTGAGAAAACATTGGAGAAACTTTTTGCAATTATGTAAGCACATCATGTAATCTGAAAACTGCTGCCCTGGTTAAAAAAGCAATGCAACTGATCTCAGCTGGTATTCTGTCTGTAATGGAGTGGAATGGAAATTTCTAAGTGACCCCAAACTTGACCGGTAGTGTCTGTCTGTCTGTCTGTCTATGTGTCTATCTTTCTGTCTGTCTGTCTTTCTGTCTGTCTCTCATCATCAAAGTTTTGCAGAGTCAGAAAGAAGTGGAAAAAATGTTATGAAAGAATCAAAAATCTCATTGTAACAAGAATACAGTATGTTGCTGGGTAAAAATGCTTTCTATCCACAAAAAATGAGTCACTAAAACCAAGTGACTGCTAAGCTGCTGTCTTATGTTTGTGGTATCAAACAACCAATCCTCTCTCTGTCCTCTTTCCCTCATCCCACAGGCTCACCAGCTGGATCCCACCAAGCACTACTTGCGTCTCAAATTCCTTATCGAAAACCAAGTGCAATTATACATTCCCAAACCAGAAGAGGATGTGTGCGACTTGGTATGTAACCACCTGCTTGAACATGATCCTAATCCCTCCTTCTCCACCAGACAATCTTAAGATTATAAAGGTAAAGAAAATGAATGAACTAATGCTAGTAATTGCGTTAGAATACACGAGGAATCCACAGACCATAAGAGCATCCTTTGTTGTGAATTATGAATAGGTTTTTAGGATAGGATTTTTATCCTCTCAAATTCACGTTTTCTCATGAGAGAAACGCCTGCCTGGGAGTACCATGCACCGAAACATAAATCTATTCATGGAGAGCCTTGAGAAACAATATCTGTATTGACTTGCGTATTTCAATCATGTAATCATGACACGTCATAGACCATCCTGCATAAAGACTCTGCTAGAGCTGCTTTGTCTTTGTATGCAGAAATGAATACTGTCTTTCCATGCTGTCAATAAGCCACCCACCAGAATATGAATAAAATAGGCTGTTGTTTCATGATTTATATAATAACTTCTTTTTGTTCTTCACAGCTTTACAAAGAAATTGAGCTCTGCTCCAAAATTACAAAAGTAATCCAGTTTGACAGAGATGAATCCTGCATGATTGGTTACGGTAGGAACCATTTAAATTATCCTGTGTAGTTTATTTTACATCAACGATTTTATTTATATTATTTGTTGTTTTCAGTTGAGATGATGTAATGATCTCAATGTCAATGATTTCACATGTGGTGCTGTTGTTTACAGCATAATAATTGCTTTTCTTTGACCTATACATAACCTGATTTTTTTTTTTTTTTTTTTTTTTCTTCTAGACCATTCTCGTTAGTACTGCACAAATCCCTGTGTTTTATATAATAGTTCTCTCTCTCTCTCTCTCTCTCTCTCTCTCTCTCTCTCTCTCTCTCTCTCTCTCTCTCTCTCTCTCTCTCCTTTTCCTCCTCCAGGTTTCTCCATTTCTGTGGTGGAGGAGGATGGAGTACAGCAGCTCTACATCACGGATGTGAAGGCGGGCGGATTAGCCTTCGCCAAAGGTTCATTACACTTCATTTCCATCAAATGAACTCCTGTCAAAGACGCTTAGTTTGTGTCTGTGAACGGATAAGTTACAGCTAGAAAAAAAAAGAGAAACAATCTGGGGTGCATTGGCTGTTTGTCCGTTCTCTTACATGTTTTCAAAACGGAGCATTTTTATCACATCGAGGTCAATAGTCTCTTTTCTTTTTGAACTGCATCTCTTTAGAAATGCATTAGCGCATTCTTTTCAAAAGACAGGGAAGGTTTCAAAGAGCACAGCAGTTCTCCAGGGCGTCGATTACTATAATTATAGCTACACTGCCTCTTCACTGGCCTTTTGTGAAGGGTGATGCTGAACACCACACCTCACCACAGCTGCTTCACATTGGGAACCCTGCGACAAAGTTAGACGGCAGGGTTGAGTGATGTCAAAATATAATGCTGGAGTTTGGTCACAGTGAAGGTAGAGCACACGCAGTGATGTTGTGCTGCAGAAAGTCCGATACCTGCACTGTGTCTCAGCAGCTGGCGCTTTGCAGGGCATAGAGAAGTGGGTCATGCTTGCAGGGTTTTCCTGGCTCAGAATAGGCCTTTGTGGGATGAGTATGCACGACAGTAAGCATGATCAGTCCCCGTACAGTAAATGGTACCCAAATTTGCTGTGTTCCCTCGGAAGGAATCACTGCACATGGGTAGGCACTTGTAATGACATTTCGAGCATGTTTAGAGGCTAAAAACACGTTTAAAACTTGCCCTGTTTAAGCCTGTTGGGTGCTAACGCTAGCAGGAGGATAACACGGTGTAGGCAACACCGATTGTTTGTTTTTCTTGCTACTGACAGCACTCCAAATTTCCAAACAGAGCTACGTGTTGAAATCGACCCGAATTCTCCTTTTTAATGTCCTCTCCTCATCTTAATTAGGAGTTCAATGGCCTGCTAATGCTGAAAATGAGATACCATCTCATATTAGGGAAAGTAGATACTGTTTTTTTTCAGGCAGTATATTGATGGTGTTCCCACTTTGCAGGTCTAAATGCAGGGGATGAAATACTTCAGCTGAACGGGAAAGACTCTCACAGTCTCAACTTCTCCGACATGAAGGCGGCTTTCTCTCAAGCTTCGCTGGCTTTGACAGTCAACACCCTGCCTTCTGTGGAACGCCGTCAGCTCTGCTACCTGCCGCCACGCCGCTCTGATGCAGAGGAAGATCTCTACACGGACATCTTCTCCCAGAGTCAAGGTGAGAAGCACCGTCAAACGCAGCCAGACGTGAACATTTCAGTCCCATCTTAATATTTTGTTTCCCCTCGCTCATTTAAACCTGTATTTGGCACATTGACAGACCTAATTAGCTGAGGGGTTACTGAAGATGTAAACATCAAAACTTCGGTTTCCAGAAATCATGCACAGTGTATTAAAGCCTTTGATTGCTCACAGTATTTGCACCCAGCTGTCCGGGAATTCACTTTTTACCAAAGGATACCATATGGAGCAAAAAGGCTACTCTCAAGCTTTGATTTTTCCTATCTTGTGTGTAGAAAAGATTTCTCGCTAGTGTCCTTAGTGATACCAGTTTAATTTATGCAAACACAGTGAATCTACAGGGTCTTAATTAGGGAGGGTAGGAGGCTCTCAGCAGTCAGGCTCTACATACAGGTTGTTAATCTTAATAGAAATTGACAAAGCAAGGACCGTATAGTGTTCAATTGAAGCTCGTTTGTGACTGTTATGCTTGTTGCAGAGGAGATCCTGGACGACGGAGTGGGACTGTTGCTCGAGAGCTCAGGAGACAGCCTGGACGACGACTCTGAGATCTTCAGCGAGTTTGAGTGCAGAAAGGTAAGAGCGCCATTTACATTATTCGTTTGTGGAGCCTGATGAAGTGTCACTACAGAAACCCATCTGACAGTGTGTGTATCATCTTTTAAATGATGTGCTGGCTCCTGTGCTCGTCTTTCACAGCATCCCCCTCAACTCTGTGTTATAATAAGAGCACTTGTGTTTCACCACACTCTGAGGCACCGTTTGTAACTGGCTTATTCTCTGTTGTTTAGAACAGGAGAGCAGTGTCCATATTTAAACTATGCAGATGTTAATCCCATAACCTGACTCCGCCAGATGGATTGCTTTGCATTTGCTCGGCATATCCATCTAGTTATAGGCTAGTTATCCCATGCTTTTTGATGCAGATCTGCATCAGGTTTCTCTTTTCCTTTCATGTTTTAACTGCACTTCGTAGCCTCTGACATAATGAAAACTCAAAGGGACCTAAATAATAATGTCCACCTTTTGCGTTAGAGACTGAATGCAAAGTGAAGTATTCACTTTAAATGTAACAGCCAAGTGATGGATGGGTCTTTGATTCAGCTTGCATTCTAATTGCTTAATTATATGTGGTGGTTAGGATGGAGGTAATGAATGGAGGTGTATTCATTTGAACTCTAAATGAACGTTCAGACACAAATTACAAAAGAAGAAGAAGAATCACGGAGCAGGTTTGGCAAGACAAGCTGAAAGGACTACATTTTCCCATTTAGCTGTTAAAGTGCTTTGGCTAACAAGATGACTCATTCTTCTTACTCACTAAAAGTGAGCCTCAGAGTAAAAAAGAAATCATTTAAAATGACATTAAAGCAGTGGTATCTTCCTCTTTTTGCAACTAGCTGACTTCAAAGGAGGAGTGGGCTTGTGCTGATCGAAAAATTGCTATCTTCATATAGATCAGTTTAATATCTTATCAAACATAAGTTCTCATTGTACCAACTGGAATTAAGAGCTCACAGGATCACTGAGTCCCTCAGTCATCCCACTTACCCTTGTTATCACTGCTCTTTTATCTAGTTTCTTTTTAATCCCACCATTTAACTTATCTTATTTAATGAGCAGCAGTTTTCCAAATATTGTACCAACTCTAGTTAATTTCCTGTGTAATAAGGACTAATAATATTATGGATATGAGTAAAATAAGGATATGGATTAAGGATATGAGCAAAATAAAGAGAAAAAAAATGTTAAATTGTGTCTTTTGTATTGAAAGAGTTTGAATGTGTAAGATGCTGCACTGAAAGTTCAGAGATGAGTTAACATTTAAGTCTGAAATGCATTAATAATGTTGGGCACTAGCTCACTAATAACAAAATCGCACAATTTATTTGGGAATTGATTGGCTTTTTGGCTGTTCTTGACTAGTGCTCCACTTGTGTTCACCATGACGGTTTAGTCTTTGAACTTTTCGTGCAACAAATGTTCATACAGTCGAGTGAACACTTGCAGAAACGCCTAGAGGGAGTTTCAAAACATTGGTTTACTGTGGCTGTAAAGTGAACTCTTCCAGAGATGTATTCATTTCAAAGGAAACGACCAAATAATCGGATGTGCCCTGCAGAAATGTTTCATGTTATTGTGTGCTTTGGGACTGAGACAAACCTCTTTGTCATTACACTTAAACAAATCCTGGTTACACTTTACTTGAAGAGTGACATGACACCGTCATGAACGTGTCATAAACATTATAACCAAGTCATAAATGTTTATGACATAACGCTTCTTTTAGTAAGCGTCATTCGGTTTTTGTCATGACAAGTTATGGTTATGGTTAGGGTTCATGTGTCATGACAGTGTCATGTCACTCTTATGTAGATACCTTCAAGTAAAGAGTTACCCAAATCCTTCTATCTCGTTGTAAAATAAATCAATTTGCAGTAGAGTTTAGATTCTCTGCCCGAGCCCGGCCCCGCCCGACCCGACCCTATATACCCTATATTACCGATATTTTCCGCCGCTATCCTTGGGCCGGGCTGGGCCGGGCTGGGCCGGGCCAGGCCCTTGACCAAGCATTTGTGTTTTTTCATTTTTCATCATTACTTTATTAGTCTTATTCGATGGGGAGAAAGCTATACCTCTCCAAGTTCTCCCGTAGCTCTGGGTATATGTCCTGCACTGACTTGAGTGTGTAAACTGTGCTACATCGTGTCTCCCCCCCCCCATCTGCAGCACTGTTGTCGGCCAGTGCGTCAGCATGCAGACCGTGCCGAAGGACAGTATTAATTAGGTGATCGAGACAAGAAAGTCTCCTATATGGTTCCAGAGCTTTATGTTGCTACCTTGATCTGTTACCCTCACTATTCAGCTGAGGGAGCTAGGGTCAAGGTTTTTTTTTTTTTACATTTCTTCATTCGGATCCATTTGCGATCCATTCCAGTCTGAATAAACAAACAGCGCAGTTTACATGCTTCGTCCTTGTTGCATTACCTGTATTTATTAAGATAATTCTAAACAGATTTCTGTAGTTCAAACAACTCTGAATTGTAGTTGAGAACGTCAGTTATAACGGCCCACGTATTAAAGAAATGTCGGGTTTAAATCGGGCTCGGGCTCATAATTACAGTTGATGTGTCGGGCCGGGCTCGGACGCAACGTGCACGGGCTCAGGTAGGGTCGGGCTTGATTTTTTGGGCCCGATCTAAGCTCTAATTTGCAGTATAGCCTCCATTCCTGGCCTCTGTATTTGTTCTGGCGTATATTTAGATGGTTACATTGGTTAGTGCCATGTGGTACTGTGTACTACCACTGTCAATGTCTGGATGTACAAATGTTGGGGTGTTGATGAAAGGCAATCTGGGAAATAACAGGGAAAGCGGACACACCAGAAAAGTCACAAGACTCAATTGTTACATAAGTCCTGGAGTCTACTCTGAGATGGTGGACATCTAAAAATGTGGTCAAATCTGCTGCTGTATTTTTCGTGTTTGTTTCAGTTACAGATCTGACGAAAGGCTTGTTTCTACGCTTGTGGAACTCATACCTCATTTGATTTATTACTTTGTTATTAAATACATTTTTGGCACGCCTAAACATTTCCCACTCTTCCTTTTTCGTCCTGTAAAACCTCCGGTATTCACCGTCCTCTGCAGCAGGCTCCTTTTTGCAGCTCCCCTCTCCCCATCACTCACCCTCTATTCCTGAAATCCCGCATTTATATTCTACTGCGGTGTGGCTCACCCAGCCAATCCTGCTCCAGCACAACCTTAAAGAGGAGACTCCTTCCCTCCTGCTCCCTTGCTCTCTCTCCCTGGTCTGGGGGATTATCAAGACTCATTTACAATGCTGCTGGAGTTGGCCAGATCTTCACACTCACACTGTGTGCCTGAGTTTAGAGAAGAGGGAGAAAACAGTAGAATATCAGTGACAGGAATACAGCAGACTGTGAGGGCGAAAAGAAGGAGTTGGAAGGCTGCAAGCACTGGTGGGCGGAGAGGAGGAGGCTGAGCAGTTTCACTCATCCTTCATCACAAACACCTCCTTTTTTCTAAACCGAGGAAAGACAAAAGGGCTGAGACATGTGTTGGAGAGGCGCAGTATAGACTTGACTTTTTCTTTCTCTCTGGCAATTTAACTGGAACTGACTGTCCACCTGCACTCTGCACCTGGGTATGTCCGTCCTGAAGTGGAGTAAACATAGCAAGCGCTCCTCAGACTCCATCCATGACATGCTTCATCTGGTGAGATTCCTTCCTTGTTTCCTTTTTCTTTCCCTGGCTAGCTCTTGATATATAGAGAGATAGATGGAGAGCTGCTGTTGATGGAGAGCTGCTGTTGTCTTATTCCAGTGAGAGTAAAACACCTTTCCTCTTTAGCATTTGTTTCCCACCTCCTCTTGTCTGACTGTAGCAGCCAAGAGGAAGCTGTGAGTCACTGTTGTGGCGCAGAATTGCCCCATAATTACTGAAGTGCTCCACGAGCTGTATGTAAGCTGTATGTAGGAGCTGAGGCTCCACAGATATGATGCCACATGACTTGGACTTTACGTGACTAACTACCCTGACCGTTGTTGCAGTGACTCTCTCACTGTTGCAGAGTTTTCCCTCTTGGCACTTTGAGCTGTGATCTTTGGCTTATCTCAGTTTCAGAGGGCAGACGTGCAATCTTCTCCCTGCACCATCATCGGTGCTTTCATGCTCTCAAACTGTTTTTAATCTATATTTCATTCACTAGGGGAAGTACTAGTCTCTTGGCATCTCAGTTTTATTCATGACAGCCTTTCTTATCTACATATTGTTCTTTTCATGTGATATTGAAGGCTTTGATCACTTCTCCCTCCCTCCCTCCCTGTTCGTTCACTTCAATCTGCCATGCTATGACTGTCCATGCACACCAAGCTGCCATGGTGTTAATTAGTCTAGATTGTGAAGACTGTGACTGGACTGTGGCTGTCTTATTAGGCTCAGTAAAACTGGTTGAGCTCCGTTGACTAATTAGGCAGGAATGAATCGGGGTTATTTAATAGATAATAATAGACTTTAATTGTCATTGTGCAGTAGAACCGTACAACGAAATTTGCTTGTGCAGCCTCTAAAACAATACTCACTTTCATATACACACTCACACAATAAATAAAATAAGAAAAATATAAAAAACATTATCAAGGCATCCAGTTGCATAGAATCCCTATCCAGAAAGTGCAACTGTGCTGGCTGGGGGGTGGGAGGGGCATGATTGTTCAATTCTGTGATGGCCCTGGGGATAAAACTGTTCTGCAGCCTGGAGGTACATGCTCTGTATGTCTACGCTGTATACAGTGGACGTAAACATACATGCCACTTGGCGTGTTATCGCCACTTGGCGTGTTATCGCGAGAAGAAAGCTACGGTTGGGTTTAGGAAACGTGACACGCGTGTTGGGTTTAGGAAAAGAACAACGGGGCTGGATTTAGTAAAAGAAGAAAGCGACGGTTGAGTTTAGGAAACGTGACACGTGGGACACGAACCCCGGTCTCCTGTGTTGTTGACCCATCCTCCACCCCTTCTCGCTACGGCGTACACGCAAATGCAAGGTAATGTAAGTCAATGGAGGCCAAACGGTGTTGATAAACGCGCTAAAAAGCGAGTATGCGTCTTGATAACACGCCAATAATGGCATACGAATTTGCGTGTCATAGATACGCCACTTATTGAGATCAATCTGGTGCTGCTGTTGAGTATGTTTGTTTTCTAACTTCTTTGCTGTCATGTTGACCTTCCTTTTGAGCTAAATATACACTATCACATCAGTGGAGTACTGGAGGAATGAATAAATACATGCTGTACTGAGGGAAACCGTTATGTCTTGGGATGTGACATGTTTTCTTTATGGATGCTTATGGAGCAGATCTCGATTGATCCGTTTTGACAGGATCTTTCATGCTGATTTTTTTTGTGTTCAACATACTGAATTCCGCACATCATCAGTGATAAATGTATTAATGAAGGCGTGTTTCGGGGCAATAGACCGTTTGTCAGGCAACTTTTTTTAAAACCACTCCACATCCAAATGGTTTTGAAAATAATGGATGATTACTTGTAGATTACTATGCTGCATTTATTCTAACATGTTTAATCAGCAAAAACATCATCACCGTTGACAAAAAGCCTATTGCAGCAGCTCTTTCACTACAGATTTAGCTAAATTAGCATCAGTGCATTGGTCTAAATTGCATTTGCAACATTAAATTTACAGACTTGATAGCACTTCCCAGTTTATGTGCTGATCTTGGTGGGAGCTGCCTGGTTATTTTGGGAACATTAGGAGGGACAAACTGCTGTCGTGCCTCACATATGGATGTGTCTGTCTGATTAGATAACATGCTGATAACCATTGTCATTTGCAAAGCTGCATGAAAAGATGCGTGACTGTCACTGGATAACACAATGGCCTTTTGTTCTGTTCTTTTTCTTATTTTAGTTAATGGCATCTAACCTATGGTTGTTTCTACCTAGCATCTACTCATACTTGAATATGCACTTTTTTATGGACAGTAATTTTGTATATGCACTTAAGAAAAACACAGTTTTGATGCCCTCAGATTGTAGACTGATGGCTAGTAGCTAAGAATGTTTTTATCTGAGAATGATAACGTTCCATCTTCTGCAGCTGTATGGAGGCTATATTATTATTTCCCAGAGGAGTGACATGATGAATTGCTTCTGTCTGGCCTATAACATTCCTATATTACCAACCAGAACTCTCTGTTATACACTCAGTGGTGTCAGTACCTGCTAGTGATTCCTGTTATGTCGCCATAACCGTTTGCTCCCTGCAACTTTCTCAGTAAATCTTTGTGTCATCTACTTTAAAATAAAAAGTCTTTGATCTATTAAATTCTTTCCTCATAAAATTGAATGAGGTTTTGATGCGTGTGAATGGAATTCTTTCTGTTTTGTGTTTTATTGATGTAAAATGCCAAATGCCATTTTGTTGTGACCTGTGATGCTGTAGTCTGTTGCAAACAAACTAACTGTATAAAGCCATGTAGGCTGTTGCTGAGTGGGGTCTATTTTGGTCTATTTTAGTCTAATGCACATCAGGGCTGGTCTCCATGGCAACCCACACTGTATGTGGACAGACAATGTTGTGTATATTTTGATTCTGTAAAAGAGATGAATCATTACACCACCGATCCGGCAGTAGGAGGAAAACGCCAGGGAAAAGAGGGATGTAAGTGAAGGAGAGGGAGGCGGAGAGACATTGTTATGACAGACTGAAAATAGACCAAATTAGTGCAAATGATTTTTTTTAGGTCTGCCTCTCTGCCTCTTTCCAGGCTCACTCTCTGCACAGTTATGGATCAGTCCACATCAGTAGGTGGAAAGTGGCACCTGCAAGTTAATATTTGAGGTGCTGATTTCACAGATCTTTGGATATTTCCTTTTAGGAGTTCAGGTCGGAGTTGCATAATTGCATCACATTTTTCTTCAACACTTTTCTTTCGTTCCATTCTTTTGTAGAGTACGGAGCAGGTCGCTGCTTTCTGCCGCAGTCTCCATGACATGAATCCCACCGAGTGTGTGTCCTCTTCGCCTAGCCCAGACTCGCCGTTCCCACCTCCCTCGACTCTCCGACAGCTCTCTGATGCCGACAAGCTCCGCAAAGTCATCTGCGAACTTGTGGAGACCGAACGCACCTATGTCAAAGTAAGCATCACTCATCTTACTTGTAAGGGGCAGATGGTCTATGCGAGTGTGCGTGTTTCTCCTGTCCATCGATCTGTGTTTCTGTCTGCCTCAGGTTGTGTTAGCCCTACACATTACCTATTCCACATGACCAATACATATTTATCTGTGTCCCAGGAGACATGGAGGGACACAGCTGTGCCCTTGCCTGGATATTGCCTAATCTTTTTCTGCCTGGTATAATGTGGCTTGCTGGAATAACTGTGTTAGAGGGTATATAATGGGATAACGTCAAGGCTATCTAAAATGTCGTACCTCATTACAAAGGGCACATATATACTTATTATAGAAATCACATTATGCATGATATATGGTGTATTGTACAACATTCACAGCGATTTCTGGTGGGCCTGGGCTATTTGTTCCAATTACCCAGAGTCAGACAGACATGTGCGTACATCATATGTCTGTGTGCAGTTTGCAGTAGTGGGACTTACTGCTAATGTAATATAGTGGAAGACAAAATCATGGAAAAAGACTAAATGAAGAGGGACTTCAACTTTGAAGTAACAATTAGTAAATCAATGTTGCAAAGGTTGGTCATTAAGTTGTGCGTTAGTCATATTTAAAAAATACGGTGGGCTACATACCTTTTTTATATGTCCTTGTTGGTTAGTTTTAGCTATATGTTATTTTCAAGACTACTCCTTAGACACTTTACATATTTTTCATTTTTTGGACCAATTTGGGCACAGATGATTTAGCCTCTTGGGGCTTTTTTTTAAGCATTTTTGCATTTAGAGATGGCCCGATACCATTTTTTGCTTCCCATTACTGATTCGATACCTGAACTTGTGTATTGGCCGATACCGAGTACTGATCCGATACCAGTGTGTCATATATTGTATTATGTTTTAACAAGTGTATACTACTATCTCTGTATGGATGTGATATGATTTCTATCTTTGTTGTTGGTCTGGCTCAGGTTAAACTCTTTGTGAAACATGAACAAAGTCAAACAATGAATGCCCCAGAACTTTCTTTTATTATGCAGTTTGACAGTCAGTTATAACGGAAAAAGAACATAAATTAACTACTTTAACGTAGATTTTATTTAGGGCTTTATTACGTGGTATCGGAATCGGTGCATAAACTCCAGTACTTCCCGGTACCAGCGTTTTAGGCAGTATCGGAGCCGATACTGGTATCGGAACATCTCTATTTGCATTACTTTGTCTAACCCATGAAGACATTTTACCTTCTAAAAAAAATTCACTTATTTGTTAATCAGATGAAATATTTGAGGCTGGTCTTCTTAGGAGGTTGCTTGAGTTGATTATGTAACAATATGAGATAGAAATGTATAAATTACAGTGAAATGTTGTTAGATGTGATAAGTTGAATGTTTCCCTACTTTTTGGCAGAGCTACTAATTGATCTAATAGGCTTTCTACAGTTTAGCTTAGGTAACTGCAGCCTTGGACATTTATGTTATTGGGTTTCCATAGAGCTCCTTTCCATTTCTTGTAAAGTGCATGCAGAAAATCATCCGCCAGCACCTCTGTCTGTGATCTTGGAGGGACTTTCCCTGCAACTTAATCACTGTTTTGTTGTGAGGAGCTGTGTGTTTTTCATGTCTGTTTTCCATGTAATGGCTTGGACAACCCTGAATCAAATAGAATTCACTCTTGTCTTGCAGGATCTTAATTGCCTCATCGGGAGATATTTAACCCCACTGCAGAAAGAGACCTTCCTCACACAGGATGACGTATGTAAAATTTGAGCCTTTGAGGGGTAGTTGTCTTTAACTGCCAACACTGTTTAAATGTTCTAAGAAAAGTGGGTTACATAATCATGTGAAGAGTAGGCTGTGAACAAGGACAAGAGGGATGGATGATGAGAGAGGGGATGGATGATGAGAGAGGGGGTGGTTTGTAAAGTGAAGAGATGTTTTACATGCACTTGCAATAATGTAATTCATTTGGTTTTATTTGAGTATTTCCATGCTCTAACTGTAGCAGATGGCTAATATTGGATGCACCAGATAAAGATATTTAGAAATATTACAGAACACACACTGTAACAATAGGAGAATTTATTTTGACTTTGCTCAAATGCTCTTTTCCTCCAGCTGGATGTACTGTTTGGGAACCTGCCGGAAATGGTGGAGTTCCAGGTTGAGTTTCTCAAGACCCTGGAAGACGGGACCAGATTGGTTCCAGATCTAGAGAAATTGGAGAGAGTGGATCAGTTCAAGGTATACCTTCTTTGAGAAACCAACAAGATATGACTGTCAACAAACATTTAAACACCCATAAAGTCTTTTATGAGGACTGTTTGGGTAACTTCTCGTCCCTTTTTCGCAGAAAATCCTCTTCTCCCTGGGAGGCTCTTTCCTGTACTACGCAGACCGTTTTAAAATCTACAGTGCTTTCTGCGCCAGCCACACCAAAGTCCCTAAGGTCCTCGTAAAGGGTAAGTAAATGTGCTCTTGGGTCGACATTCTTCCTGGGCTCAAAGGAGAAGATGTATTTATCCATCAACCATCTGCCATATCCTGCAAGGCTCCATAAATCTGCTCTGCAGAGTTGTCAGCCAGACAGTTGTCCATTTGACCTCTGCATATTTTCAAACTGGTGGCTCCCAGGGCTAAACAGCCCTGCAACACTGTATGATATACAGTATAATGAGCAGTGTTGAACAATTTGTTCTCTAGCTAGTACACACACTCCCTTTTTAACATTCGAGTGGATAGCTTTGTTTGCTGCATTTACATTCAATGAGTCAACTAGTTGTTGGCCATACTAAGTCTGGCTAGGTCTTATTTGGATGAATCTGTTTTTAAGGCTGTAAACAATATGACTGCCCACTTGTGTTGCCTGCTCTTAGATAAAATGACTTGTCTACAAAAAGCATGAAACGGTTCAGTACTTTTGACTTGTCTGCTGGTCATTTCTAATGTAAAGCAAGGTAAAATAAACACTAACTGGATCTGGGTTTCCACAAGATCACTGTTTATGCCACAGTAACCTGGGTAATATCTGCCAACTTCAGCTAAAAAAGAACTTAATCCTTTTGTGAACTGTGAATTACAGACCATAAACAAATGTATCCAAGTAAACTACTAAAGACTATAATTATCTGTGCATGCACACACAATCAATTGTGCAAAAGACAAAAGTCAAGTGTTGCAATAAGTGTTTTAATGGTCATTCCAGCCAAAACCGATCATGAATTCAAGGCCTTCCTGGATGACCGCAACCCCAAGCAGCAGCACTCTTCCACCCTTGAGTCATACCTGATCAAACCCATCCAAAGGGTGCTGAAGTATCCCCTGCTGCTGAAGGAGCTCTACTCGCTCACAGACCCAGACAGTGAGGAGCATTACCACCTGGATGGTAAGAGCCGGTCACAAGGCGGATAAGATGAAATCATTTTTGACAGGCGAGGGTGAATGCATACGGTCACAACAATGCAATGCTAACTGTGTTGTTTTTTGCTTGCCTTAAGTTGCCATGAAAGCCATGAACAAAGTTGCCAGTCACATCAACGAAATGCAGAAGATCCATGAGGAGTTTGGGGCAGTGTTCGACCTGCTCATCACTGAGCAGAGTGGTGAAAAGAAAGAGGTAGGTAGGACAAAAGTGGCTTGGCTCTGTACTCTGACATAAAGAGCACATGTGGAGTGACTGTTGCTTTTGCCAGGTGGCTGATCTGTCCATGGGTGACCTGCTACTCCACACCAGTGTGACCTGGATCAACCCCCCTGCCTCCTTGGGAAAATGGAAGAAAGAGCCCCAGATCGCTACATTTGGTATGTCAGGGATGAGTTTCCTCCATGATTATGTAATGAGAAGGGCTAAGTCATCTGAAGCCTTTTAGTGATAATTGATGGTCTTTTTTTCCCATTGCTTTTTAAGTGTTCAAAACAGCAGTGGTCTTTGTATGCAAGGATGGATCCAAGCAGAAGAAGAAAATGGTATGTTTCCACACAAGCAAGATGCCAACACCAAAGCCCATTTAAAAATATAACCTATTTTGTTAAAGCACTGTAAATTCACTGCCCATGTGCCACTTTCAGTTTCAGTCTAGTGGGTCACTTGTAAAGGCAGCATTAAAGCTGATTAGAACTGGATGAAGCTCATTTCACAGGAAACATTTTTTGTTTGAATGATTGTAGGGTGGCTCCCATCGTGTCTCTATATCTTCTGAAGAAAAAGACCCCTTCCGATTCCGTCACATGATCCCAACTGACGCTCTTCAAGTCAGATCCTTGGGCAATGCAGGTAGATAATGCAATGAAAAATGCAGAGTACTGTATTGAAATACATTATTCTAAACATAGATATGATTATTTCAGAAAATCTCAGAGATCACATGTGAGTGTCGATTACTTTCTCAGATGGCGAGGGCTCGGCTGTGTGTGAAATTGTCCACATAAAGTCGGAGTCAGAGGGAAGGCCAGAGAGGACATTCCAGCTGTGCTGTAGGTGAGGATCTCTTCTAATGGAGGTTTAATTCCACTGGAGACTGACGCTTGTGTGCCACTGATACCGCTGCTATCTACAGAGCGACAAACTGATAACATGCCCTTCTGTCTCCCTCAGTTCTCCAGAGAGTAGAAAGGACTTTCTGAAGACAGTCCATTCCATCTTGAGGGAAAAGCACCGCCGGCAGCTCCTAAAAACGGAGAGTTTACCCCTCAACCAGCAGTATGTGCCTTTTGGAGGAAAGCGCCTCTGTGCCCTGAAGGGAGCCCGTCCCACCATAAATAGAGCAGGTAAATGCCAGTCTGTAGCTCCAAGTGTCCCAATTCTGAATTCTTACCTGACACAGATTGGATGCTTTAGTATATTTTGAACAAAAAAAATTGAATCTGAGCTTTTCATTTAGGGTTTCAACCACATTTATAGAGTTATTTATGGGGGTAGATTGCATTGAAGATGGCATTCAAGCAAAAATTACAGGTAATATCGTGATTTTTGGAAAATGTAACAGACTGATATTTTGTTTCGGCACAATCACAATATTCTTTGAGGTTGGATTGTTATGCTTTGAACTTCAATTAGAGATGCCCCGATCACATTTTTAGTCTCCGATAACAATTTCCGATCATCAATGACAGGGTTTCCCGCAGAAAATGTGTTAGTTAAGGTGGTAGGTTTGCCATCTGGGGGGGGGTACATCAGTGTTAGTGTAGTACACACTACACTAAATATCAAATTAAATATATAATTAATACATCTCTGTAGTGCAGACTCTGTACTACACCTACACTAAATATTAAATTTAAATAATAATAATTAATAAATAACCAGCTTTTCAAAATAACAGTTGCAATGTGCAATTTTAAGCTCAAACTATTTTCAAAAAAAGTGCTATAACAGTTTTACTGCCATTGCTCCCATTATCCTCCGTGACACGCTCTCTTCCACTTTGCCCGACAACTCTTCTCCAAAACTGCTCTGAGATAACAGAGCTCAGCCCATAGCTTCACACTCCAGCAGATAGTATGCGTGAAATAAAAACTGGACACGTCATTTCACTGCGTGTAACTACGCTAACTAACCGTGTATTGTGAACCGCGTGTAGTGATGAAAACGGACAACGGCTGTGTCTCAAAGACTGGGCAACAGCCGGGACGTTGAGAATCCACGCTCGAGAGGTGATGGATAGTTCCAGTCAATTCGTCATGTATTCACTTCGTTGAAACAAGAGAAGAAAGCCTCACTGATGTGAAGAACAGGACAGAGAAATATATATATGTGTTCTCTGCCCACCGTATGCCAACACTCCGATAAGTCCATCACCCCGTCTCTGCCCGGGCATGCCCCAGCTGCCGCACATTTGTTGACAAACTCCGACGCACATGCGACGGTCAAATGGCGATTGTTCTCATGGACCCGCGCGATATCAACTGGCTAGCTAGTTATCCTCCAGACAGCGACGGACCACGTCTCTTTTTCTTTCTCTCATTTCGGCTGTGTGGCGCGCGTGCCCGCTCGCGGTGTGAAGCGCGTTCGCGCTATTGTCCAAGATGCACTTGACGGCCTTTTGTGCAGCGGATTTTTTTGTTTGTTTTTTTGACGACCTAGTTAAGGCGGTGGGGTTCCCCAGCTTAGGCGGCCGCCCGAGCTGCAAAGTGCTGCGGGAAACCCTGAATGAGCAATATTTGCCAATAGAGGGCTGACGCCGATCATTTTTGTGTCGTTTTGTTTAGATATAGCTGTGTTTGCCTGTTGTAGTGTATTAGGATCTCCACCAGGTGACAGTTTAACCGGCTATATAATGGTGTGTCGCTCTTTAGTATTAGAATCACAAGTCAGTCTTGTTTCTTATACCATTTTCCTACATCAAATTAGGGCACTATGCAAGTTTTTAAATTGGAAAGTCTGATGATTGTAAGTAGCGTTTGATTTTTTTTTTTATCTGGTGCGTCCAGGTCTCAACAGTATGGTTGCCCTTGGCAACCAGATTGAGTCAATTGGCAATTGTTTCGTAGTCTCTGAGACTACCCACCTTTGGCAACCACCTGTTCATTTTATTTAAAAAAATTTTTTTTTTTTCAAAAGTCAATATTTTATTTGGTTGTCTCTGTAAATTTTAAACACTACGTTCATGCACAACACAACATTTCAGCCGTTGTGCGACCGCTTTCCACACGCGCGTCTTCCGTGAAAAGATACAGGCAACGCAATTTTCTGTTCATGTTAACGGCTCATGTTAAAATCCGGTGCTAATATGGCACCGGTGGCCGGTATCTACCGGACAAAATAGCAATGCGGATTTCAGTGCCTCATAATGGTGCCACTTACATGTCTGCGCTGCTCTGTGATGCTCCGAAACAGACGTTGGAGGCAACACAAACATCGCTGCATGTCACGCTAGTAAACACAACACTTTTCACAGCAGGTAACGTTAGCCTACCGTTAGCTGCAGTAGTAACTGGATTAAACACTGTTAAAATGCTGACAGTTAAACAGTGTAAAAGTGTATTTCACTGTAGAGCAGGGGTGGCCAACCTGTGGCTCTTGAGCCGTATGCGGCTCTTTGCCTGCTCCTGTGAGGCTCTTCCTGTGTGGCTGGGGGCTGTGTCATTGGTTGATTGTTGTTTTTAACTTTTCTGAAACATACAGTATTTCAGATAAGTAAAAAAAAAAAAAACACATTTGAATGCATCTGCCAATACATCTGCCAATTATTTTAAAATGGAAAATAATGCAGCAGAGTTTTGAGGACAGATTCTGCAACCTGAGGAAAAACAGCGGCCACAGATCACCTTCCCCGTTAACCCTTTCACTGCTGAATCTGATTGTTTGAAAGCCCCTTTAGTGAGAAATGAGTGAGAGAGTTCTTCGAGTGGCCACAACCGAGTTCAAGCAAGACCTGAAAAGGATTGTGGATGACAAAGACTGTCAGGTTTCCCACTGAGTCAATCTAAGTGAGAAAAAAAACTATGAAAACTGCTATGTATTATGACTGTCATTAGATCTGGAAGACACTGTTGCTGTTGTAGTGTGGACGTGCATGTGTTGTGTGGCTTTTTGCTATGGTGCGTTTTTTTTTGTGGCTCTTTATACCTAACTGGTTGGCCACTCCTGCTGTAGAGGATTCCAACAGCAGAACGTACAACAGTCTGCCGCTAAAGCTATGAGCTAAAAGACCCAAACTAGCACTGGTCACTGCTGTTGTCGGAAAAACACCTCGTGGTGCATTCAAAGTTATTGTAAAATACCCTTTTCTCATCTGTTTTTTTCTTTTAACAGAAATTTACTGGTGAAAGAAGTAATTATTACATTTCCCCCGCTTTTTTGTGCTGATCCAAAAATGTATTCTGTGAGTCAAAACGGTGAGCCGATTCATGAGTTTTGTGATCCGTTGCACCACTATTTGAGAGGGATGGGAAATTATATTGCAAGCCATTATATCTCATTGTTTCATTATTAAAATGTGTGGTATAGTTACATAAGAAATGAATTGCTCCAAATATAGGCATCTTAAAACATCGTATTGTCAATTTCGGCAACCACTTTAAAAAGTTGGCATCAAGAACGCACCGGAAAACGGGTGTTAACTTTCCCTGCTACAGCTTACAGTGCACAAAACTGCAAACCCTGCTGTACCATTATACATCCATGGGCTGTATTCACTTGATATGTTTGCAACTAAATTTAAACTCACCTCTGCAAGAAATAAAGTGGGATTAATAATACTGATTTCAAAACAGACCGTAATGGCAACTCTTGGTTGAGTGTTTAACTTTGTGTGTAGTTTATCGGCGGCTAGAAGAGATTAATGCCGAGCCCCTGATCACACATTCTCCATATCAACCAATAATGATCAATCGGGGCATCCCTAACTTCAATTAATATTTTGTAACTGATACTACGAATCATTTTAAAATGATTTTTTGTATTTACAATGCAGGTAGGATACCCTGTCCAGACAGGACAACCTTTATTATGTAATTATACTGTGCTCTACACCAGTATTGCTCATTGTTGATTAATCAACAAATGACGTTTTTGTTCATGTAGTACTCATAATGTGAGAAATGACTGGTACCAAAGTCCAAAGTATTGTCCTGAAAGTGTTAATTAACTTATTTCTATTATGTATTTATTTGATGTTTTATGACAACCTGTTTTTCTGCAGCATCTGCACCAACCAGAACTCTAGGCAGAAGGAAGTTAGTGCGCAACCGTTTCACCATAGACACCGACATTGTTTTTGACGGAGAACCCGAACAGGACCTTGCTTCACCACAGGAGCCCAGCTCCAATCGGCTGCAGCAGGACGACAAACCAGATGAGCCGCAGCAGTCAGAGTTAGCAGGTGACACAGACCGCTGGGTGGAAGAACAGTTTGACCTAGAAGAATACGAGGACCCGGAAGAGGTGAAGGAGACAGACATCCTTAGCGATGAGGATGACGAGTTCTGCCAAACACCCGGGGCACTGTCCGCTGAGGCCGACCTGGAGGCCCCCGTCATGGCGTTGTCCTTGGAGAGTGGGGAAACGGAGGAGAGCGAGAGCCTCAAGTCCCCAAAGGCCAGCGGGACACCGGATGATGTGAAGCTGTCCAACACAGAGAAGCAGAGCGCCGTGATCGATGAAAAGCAAACAGAGGAGGATGAAATTTGGGTAAAAAGGCAGCGATCCGGTTCGTCCCCAGACTGTGGCACATAGAAGCTGAAGGACAAGCAGACTGCTTTACACAGGCTCCAGAAAGATCAGTCATCAGTCTTCACAAACAATGCATGGGCATTGACATATATCGCACAGCTAAGAGGAGATATATCCTTCCTTACCTTACTTTGCTGAATGCTTTTTGTACAGGTAGGATCAGTGGAGCAATACAGGAATCCAGAACGAGGGAGCTTTCATTGTCCCAAATCAAATGCTGTTACATAGAAGTCAAGTGTAAGCTTTGAGAGATGAACTAATGGTACAATCATGGAATTTAATCAGTTGCTTTGATTGGCATGGTTTGCACATTTGGGCAGCATTCTATAGTCCTGCCTGCTGTTGCCAAATTTAGGTATTGTGAGAACATTTGATATTTGTTTTGTCTGTGTGACTCAAAGATATTATCATAGTTAAGGGCTGTATATTGTTTGTCCTTAAAGAAATAGAATAATTGCAAAGGACTATTTTCTTGCATAGTTTACTGTACTTGTACATTTTCACATGAATATACACTGACATGTTTTGGGAACATATTTTCTAGTTATGTATAATATGATTTGATCTCTTGTTTTACAGACTTAAAGCTATCTTTTTAGCCAGGAAAATATTTTGTTTGCTCTCTTGTGCCATTTAATAGTGGAATTATGTACTAGCCCCTATGTCAGAGGCTAGGGGGATTTTAAATTTGTTTTAACTTAATCCTGTTTTACTTGAATTTGCCGTTTCATTTATTTGTTTTACTGTCAAACCATTTTCTTGTATTTTTGCTCTTCAGTATTGCCATTTCAAGAACGCTCAATGTTACATTTCATTCTTAATACTTAGGGGTGCACACTCGATTGTAGAGCATTTGCACATCAGTTATTTTTAAAGAACGTGTGTTTAAAATATTTTCACTGGTAATGGATCACAACACAATGTTTTTTTATTTATTCATATGTAAATGAATTTGTTAGCAAAAAAACATTAGTAATATTTTTTTCCACAAAGAAAGTCCAAATTTGCTCAAGCAATCAAGGGGAAAGACTTGCAGTATGCCTGAACAGTGAAAGAAGTCATACTTGTAAACAACTCATTGTGCTACTAAGACTGCATTTTTATTACCGTGTGTATATAGAAAAATGTATTGATATCATAATAAATAGTTGTTTCCTACTTATAATTCAAAGCAGCTCTCTGTAATGATCTATTGGTTTGTGTGGTTTTTACTCAACAGCCTAACTCCTTCCCTGCAGCTTTGCAGACATCATCCCTGCAAAATAAAACACAAATGGAAAAACACAAATGCCCAATGTGTTCAGACATGCCTCAGAACAACAGAACTAAGCAGCTAATCGATGCTCTCCTGCCTCGAAGCTACCCACAAAGACTGCAATTCGAGATCAAAAGTAGAAACCCAAAAACTGAACCTTCAGAAGACGTTAAGAGCCACTTGGTGCGTTTGCAAGCCACGGCTGATTAGGTGTCTGAATGATGGCGAAGGAGCTAAAACTCCTATTATCACACAAAGGGTAAAGGAATGTCTGTAGTCAGTGTCTAGTTTTAACTTCAGACAGCTGCTCTCACTTCAAAAAAACAATCCTATTCAGGCAGGACTGAAAAGTATGGAGAGCCTGTTATGTCTACAATAGTTTTTTTATTGATTTCCCAATAGAACAGACCGTAACCAAGTAACAAAAATTATATCACCAAAAGGAAAATAAGTTACAAAAAACCTTCCAAATATGTTGATCACAGCAGCAGTAATTAAAATAAAACAAAACAGAACAAAAATATGTCGCACTCAAAACATTAATACATGTACCCTCTTATTTCTTAAGGAAATCAAGTAAAGGTGCCCACATCTCTTCAAATTGTTGTGCTTTACCCCTTGTAATGTACGTTAACTTCTCTAAAGTAATACACATTGTCATCTCCTTGATCCAAGAGTGTGCAGAAGATATTTCAGTCTCTTTCCAGCTCAAAGCAACCATCCTCCTGGCCTGCAGAAGGCCAAAATCAATAAGAATCCTCTGATTGTCATTGATAGAGAGATGATCTGGGTATATCCCTAAAATACAAAGTTTTGCAATGCACGGTATTTGAGTTTTTGTGATGTTACTTAGTGTACAGACAACCACTTTCCAAAAATTTACCAATTTGGGGCACTCCCATACACAGTGAATTAAAGTTCCTTTCTCAATTAGACATTTCACACGTGTCTGGAATGTCCGGGGACCATTTGTTAAGCATTCAGGGGTTAAGTATGTCCTCATCAACCATTTATGTTGCAATAACTTCATTCTTGTATTAATCGATTGTATTTGAGCTTTTAAGCATGCTTTGGACCACTCAGTTTCCTCGATATCTTCTTTAATATCCAAACTCCAAGCCCTCATTCTATCTTTACTGGATTCCTTATCATATGAGATAAGTGTAGCATATAATATAGATGCCTACAATAGTTGAAGTGAACGCATTCGGCTGAATAATTCTTTTTCTATCTCTGGTAATAACAGTCTATTGTTTAACAGTTACTCTTGTGGCACAACCATACATTCTATACATGGATAGACAAACATAAGCAAGCCAAGCTCATGGAGCTCCATGTGTTAAACCAGATATTTTCAGTGAGTGTTGGTGAGGGTCTGCTTGTGATTTCCTCTTACCTGGCTCTTTCTTTGTCTGGCAAATGTCAGGATTTTTGAGAGGCAAAATGCAAGTTCATCCGACTGTCACACACTGCAGAAATAACGAGACAAGAGGAACAAGTGTCAAAAACCACGATGCCAAGAATGCATCACAGAAAAACGGAATTAGCAAAGATGAACAGTGATCACAAGTAGACCCTCACCAGTACTGACTGAAAGACACTTCCAGCAACTGGGATATTTGCTCCACAAAAATCAACTTAAATCAAGATCTCTGACATTTTCAACAAACGTGAGCTTCACCAAATAAGTATTTAGCGGAGGGCCATTGTGTTGTAAAGAGCTTTTTTTTATGCTGCCCTCACCGACTGGATGATTAAGCCGTTGATGAGGAAGGTCGATACCATGTTCCCGCAGGTGGCACGACCAGGGCTCAACAACTGAACTACATTTTGAACAACAAAAAAGCTCTCGCACACTTTCAGTGTTTGATAGGTATGGTTGAAAGAGACCAAGAAAATAATAAACCTCTTATTACTTGTAATCTCTTAATTAAGGAGTGTTTCAAGTAGTAATGTCTAAATGAAGCTTCGTGAACCATTAGGCTAGTTTTATTTGTTGATCCCACTAGAGACTCAAGAAATGGAAATTCAGTGTGCTTTCAGTCCTTTGAACAGAAAGCACCATCTAGTGGGCAAGAAAATGGTTCAAATTAAGCTTTATTAAAAGGTCCCATGACATGGTGCTCTTTGGATGCTTTTATATAGACCTTAGTGGTCCCCTAATACTGTATCTGAAGTCTTTTATATAGGCCTCAGTGGTCCCCTAATACTGTATCTGAAGTCTCTTTTATATAGGCCTCAGTGGTCCCCTAATACTGTATCTGAAGTCTCTTTTATATAGGCCTTAGTGCTCTTTCTCATGGGGGGGCCAAATTCTCTGGACCTTTAAAGCAGCCATATTATGCTCATTTTCAGGTTCATAATTGTATTTTAAGGTTGTACCAGAATAGGTTTACATGGTTTAATTTTCAAAAAACACCATATTTGTGTTGTACTGCAGTGCTCTCTCTCACTGCTGCAGATCCTCTTTTCAGCTGGTCTCCGTTTTAGCTACAGAGTGAGACCTCTTTTCTTCTTCTTCTTCTGTACTATCTTTGATTGCACTGCACATGCCCAGTAGCTCAGATGTAGATCATGTCAGCTAGCTAGCTCCATAGACAGTAAAAGAAAGGCTGTTTCTACAACTTTGCTCAGTTACAAGGCAGGATTAGCTGGGAGACTTCTAAATGCACATGTAAGTAGTTCTTTTGTAGATTATGGTGAACTTGTGTGTGTTGTAGCAGTGCTTTGCTATTGAGAACGAGGTAGTATGCTAGCGTTAGCATGCTAGCGTTAGCATGCTAGCGTTAGCCATAGTGTTAGCATGCTAACGCTACGAGCTAATGGTTGCGGTTAGCCTGCTCGTTTCGGCTTGTGACATCACAAGCCGTGCTGATTTTGAACAGCTCACCCAGAGACTGAAGGCAGGACACATTCAGAAACCGTATCTCTCTAAACAGCATGGATGGATTTTTTTTCAAAGTTTGTATGTGTGTGGAAGCACCAGAGACACAACATAAGACCCCAAATCCCAGAAAAAGTGATTTTTTCATAATATGGGCACTTTAAGCTTTGTTTGGCCATCACTAGTTTTAGGCATTATACGTACAACTAAACCCCAATTTAACCCTCCTTTTGGAAATTCAAACCAAGCCAGTCTACATGGGTATACCGCTGGTCATGACAATTCAGAGCTCACCTGGGTCAACCTGGGAGCAATGCATAACAGTTACCTTAAGTGCTAGAAATGGGCGGGGCGTTACACGTAATATTCAGTGAACGGCTAACATCACATACTCCAATCCATCTGTATACCAGCAGAACTAATGTTTTTTTAGATTTTTTCGCAGTGATTGGGTGGTGATGGCGCAGTGGATATGCCACATGCCTTTGGTGTGGGAGACCGGGTTCGAATCCCACTGCGATATATCAACCAATGTGTCCCTGAGCAAGGCACTTAACCCATGGTTGCTCCAGAGGTGTTACTGGAGCATAGCAATTGTAAGTCGCTTTGAATGAAAGCATCAGCTAAATTACATGTAATGTAATGATTACATTCTTAAACAAATAAATAACCATCAAACACTTATCAGATGATTCTGTCCAGATTGATTTCTCCTCCTCGGCATATTTGTTTGCAGCAGCTTGGAAAAAGGAGTTACTCTAGTAATAAGGAGAGAACATTTCTCTTTGTCCTGATTTCATTTAAAGTAAAGTTGGGCTTTGCGGTTGGCTTCACGACTCTTTTTAAAAAGAGAGATTCACACTACCCCAGCAGCCGCACTTAACGGCAGACGGTTGTCTCCAGCGAGAGAGAGGAGTAAGAGCGGCGGTGCAGAGAGAATTAAACAAAACGTATTGTCATACGTTTACGTTCTTACGCTGGGTTTTTATTAGGAGTGGGAAAAAGAATCGATTCTTTTTTTTTTTGTAATTTATTTTTTATTGACATTCAGAGTCAGGCATTCATATTCATCACATACATCTTATAACCACATATCTTACATCTGTTGTCTGCCCCAAGTGCCAAAGTATCTTTTCTTATCTGAAAACATGAAAAGGGAAATCAACAAAATAAAAAATAAAAGAGAAAAACAAGCAAACAAACAAGCAAAAACTATGTACAGGTAGGGAGTGATCCTTTCCATACAACATAATCACTGGTCTGTGGGGAAAAAAAAAAAAATAAAAAAAAATAAAAATAAAAATAAAATCAGGTCTACGGGGCGTGACATATATGACCCAGTTTTCCCAGTATGAAACAAAATTCTCCATTTTAGATTAACAAACGCTGTTATCTTCTCCATTTTGTAAATGTCCATCCATATATTTAAAGTTGGGCTCTCCTGTGATAACCATTTCCTAGTAATACTCTTTTTACAGGCCACCAACAATATATTTATTAAATGTTTATCTCTTTTCGGCCACTCCCCAGGTATGTATCCAAAGAGCATAGTTTTACTCTCAAAGGGTATTTCACGCTTGAAGATATCTTGTAGAGCCTTGTGTATCTTATCTCTCCAATAGTAAGAATCGATTCTTAGATGCATCGCGATTCTCTCTAGACGATTCAATGCTCGATTCAGATAATAATCGAAAAAAATTGTGTAGATTTTTATTTAAAAGTTACTGTCTCCAGACAAGTACAAATCAGAAAACAGAGTGACTGAACGAGGATGGGATAATAGACAACAACTTAGAGTTTAGGCAAGAGTGCAGAAAGAAAAAAAGATGTCCGAAAGGAAGAAAAAAAAAAAATTCTATTTTGTATATATACACATGATCTAATAAGACATACATACAATAATTAGGCAAAACCCATATAGGCTGTTCATCTACTTTATCACATTACATCTGACCACCTCATGTTTCATGTTCTAAGAAGCCACTTCTCCACCTTTAAACATGACCACTGACATGGAAGATTACTGGGAGAGAAGGGGACTTTCATAACCATGTTTAAGGCTTAAGCATGGAATGACTACAAAATAAAAACCTTAGTAGACAAAACATTTCATTAAAACTTGTGTGTGACAAACCTATAGCTGCTTTGTCTAGGAAGTGATTAGCAAACTGAGTAGCAAACTCAGATTTATATGTATATTTTTAAAAATCACGCATGGAAATGTACATAAAAAAATTGTTGCATCGAGATGCATCAATGATCGGTTTAGAATCGAATCGTTGGCCTCAATCGGAATCGAATTGTGAGGTGCCAAGAGATTCCCAACCCTAGTTTTTATAGGCAGTTTTGCCCGTAAAACTCTGCTACCGCTCTTCAAAAGGCAGACTAATGAACACCCGAGCACCCACTGCCAGCGGACTGTTCGGAAATGAATTGAAACGCTCCGCTCTGCTGTTAAAGCTGCCTGTAATAATCCTAGTTTTTATACAGTCTATGATGAAAACTCAGCATAAAGCACAATGAGGCAACATTGTGCGGCGACCTGTAACGACTGCCCCACTGTCATTTCCAACCAATCACATAATTTGTCCCGCCCCGGCTGTTAGTGACCCAGGTCGTGCGCAATTCACATTGAAATCTATCCTAGTCCACCCTGATCAAACCCACTCATTCCCATTCAAACACACAGTCAACCTTGGTATAACCCTGGTAGAACCATTGGTGTGAAAGGGGTATTAGTGTGAGCCAGAATGTAGGAAGTTGTGTTTCTTTTCTACTGTACATCCCTCATTTAAGTGTGCTACTTTTAGTTAGACGCTTCCTTATCCATTTAGTTGTTGGATTTTCAACTTCCTGTAACAGAAAAGACCAATTTCATCAGCAATCTAAAGCTAAACATGTGATAGGCACCGCTGCACATGCCCTAGACACTATGAGCTATGGCTCCCACAGCCTTATCTCCTCCTTTTTGTCTCTGTGGACATCCTGTCAGCCAGGCTCATTCCCCTTCACCAGCGCCCTCACTCTTGTCAATCACCACCCCCAGATAAAAAGGGAAAGATCACTTCAGACTCCATTGTGCTGTAGATCTGCAGCAACAGTATCTGCAGCAGTGCTGAATCGCAGAGTGCAGAGATGGGACAGGGTTGCTTTGCTAATGCCCTTGCTTTGAAGCAACAGATGTGTATCTTACTCGAGATAAAATTGCCAGAGCTTGATTTATGGGATTCTCTTTTTATTTGTCTGAACAAATCATTTCTACATTTAAATTTAAAAATCAACACTGACTTAAAGTGATAGTAGGCAGCAGGAGGAAACCGGAATCACATGCAATTCATTTATTTTAAAGCATTTGCAAAATGTTTTCAATCCTAATGTGGCCCATGATTGTGCAGTCACGTTTACATACAGCAGGTGGCACACAGTCTGTTGTAGAGTACTTATTGTGCCACTGCACTAACTTACACCTTACTGTGTATTTACTCACTTCTCTTTAGAGCGTATTATTAAATAAAATCCATCTCACATTAAAATCCAAAACTCCAATACAGGCAGCTTAGGGGTTTCATATCTACAGAAAATACTTCACAGCACATGTTTGATGTATTTGATTTTATAGCATTGGGATATCTGTTTACATGTAAAACAGCTGAGCATGTGACGATAGTATCACTCAGCAAACCTGCTCAACAGGCTTTCCAGTTTCTGTTCCTGTTTTGTGACCTCTCCTGCGACTCTTTCCTTTTCTTTCTCTCCTACTTCTCAAACAGTGTGACAAACTGCAGTTTGAATTTAGGAGTGGCTCTTGTTAAGAACTATGAAAACTCCTATTGTTCCTTTTTATATGCAATCAGACCATCTATTTTTTTCTAAGATTAAAGTTAAAATTGTCATTTTCATGCCAGCATAATAAGTGCCTAAACTAGTTGATTCAAAGTTACAACAAAGTCAGTAGAAAGAAAAAACCTTCCATAAGTAGATTGACTGAGTGATGATTTTTACTCATCGAGTAAAGGTAGGATTTTCTTTCACTTAAATGAGAAACACAATGTCAAGTCTTCATCCTTAATGAAGATGACGATGAGCCTCACACTGAAGCCATAGAAAAACATTACATTTCAAATAAAGGCTGACTTCAATGAAACGTCCCTTTAATTGATGCCCATAGCACATGTACAAAGATAGAAAAAAGAAGTGGTCAAGGTAGATTAGCCAGAATTGGGAAGCAAATGTGATAAAATTGCTGGTTTTCTGGAGCACTGCCGTTTGTTGACATGGGAAACAGGAACATGGTTTATCCTCACAAAGCACACAAATAGATGCTGCCCTCGTGTAGGCCTGCATGGAAAACAATTGGTGTGTGTGGTTTAGGGGGACCACACATCACATGTTTTCTTGGGACAGGCCAGGGTTGAAAATTGATTTTGAAAAGGGAAATACAAATTTTCAGTAATCTGACTTAATGCCGGCCGGATCACTTTTTAAAAAAATCTACAGCTAAACAGTACACTAAAATGTGATTTTGAAAACATTTTAAAAGGCAAGAAATGCAAGACAGTAACAGAATATTGATTCAAATTTGATCAGAACCGCAAACTTTGACCTGAGTTTAGAGAGCCTGGTGTGTGCGATCGACGGAGACTGAGTTCAAGTACGACAATCGTCTTAAACCCACCCCATGTGAGAAACAGTTTTGATTAGCCTGTCCAGGTTCTCGTCAGCTGGAAATCTGTTTGAATGGGAGTGGGGCTAGACGTACCTGCCAGAGCAAATGAAACGTGAGCTGGCAGATTCAGTTGGATTCCAGGCTAGCAAAAACCTGACTTACTTGCCATCTCATGAATCTGGTCACTCGCGGGGTAGATTGGGTACAGAATTGCAACATACTACAGCAAAGGCAGGTGAAAACTTGGTATCTCCAAAATGTCAAATTTAATTTCTTTTCAAGAAATAAGTAAACATACAGCTTTGAGCGGAGTTTAGATTTTATCCAACTGAGTTTGAAGAGGTTTTGCAAGCCCAAGACGTGTAAGCTACATGCTTTCACATGGCAACATAGGCTAGTCATAACTCTTTTCATCGGCACGTCATGCATGACGAGCAATGAAGATTAAATGTGTAAAACCGGTTTGGTTTAGAAAATGAAAAACAAATGCAGTTTTTTTTGTTGCAGCTTAAAGACTTGTGGGAATAGTCAACACAAACCAGTGGAATGACATTGCAGGCATGGTGATATCACTGATTTAAAGCTCTGCAAACATATTGGTTGAGCAGTCTTTTTCCTTAGATGACAGAAAAGAGACAAGACTGCACTTCACTCTGAGCCATGAGAGCAAAGTTGGAGGTCTTAGCCCTGGTCCTGGGCTTCATCGCCCTGGTTGGGACCATAGCTGTCACTGCCATGCCCATGTGGAGGGTCTCTGCCTTCATTGGTGCCAATCTCATTGTCATGGAGGAACTCTGGGAGGGCTTGTGGATGGACTGCTACAGACAGGCCAACATCAAGATGCAGTGCAAGGCGTATGACTCTGTGCTAATTCTTCCACTCGAGCTGCAGGCGGCCAGGGGGCTCATGTGCGTGTCCATAGTCCTGGTTGTCATCTCCCTGTTCTTCACAGGATGTGGGACCAAGAAGAGCAATTTTTGTGACGACAATAGAAAAGGCAAGAACATCACTCTGGCCTTAGCGGGGGGTTTCTATCTGCTTTCCTCTTTGACCACACTCATCCCTGTCAGCTGGGTGGGCCATACTGTCATCAGCAACTTTTACAACCCAATGGTGCTGGATTCTGAGAAACGGGAGCTGGGGAAGGCCCTTTTCATTGGCTGGGCCACTTCTGGTATTCTGCTGATCACTGCGGTCATCCTTCTGTTCAGCTACAGCAAACGTAGCTCAAAGGAGGAAGAGCCCTACACCGATGCGTATCTGATGGCGGAAAGGGATGTACAGAAAGAGGATAGCGTGCACCTGGGGAGAACGCCATCCAGCTTTCATAAGCATCAAGAATATGTCTAAAGAACTGAACTTTATTGCCTGAAATATGCAATTTCTACTTTCCATGTCTCTAAGATTTGAAAGATGCTGCCTGAAGAAGGTCAAGAAGATGCAAATTATGTGTATGTTTTCACTACCTATTTACACATTTTAATCACTCTGTTTAAATGACTAATGTACTTGTGTTTTTATTGCACTATGAATGGATCTCAGGTCCATTGTTTGTTTTGTCAGCCCAAATCCTTCACAGTTAATATATTCAGTGTGTTTAACGACACAATTGTTTTTTGTTGTAAATGTACTGTTAAGCCACTTTTATATGACGGTTTCTCAACTTTAACTTTTAGCTGTGTAGTCTAGACATGCTCTATAAGAAGAGTCCTGACATAACTTCTGTTATGATGACACTATAAAACACACAACAATAAAATTGAATTGACTGCTCAACTGTTCTTAATCCTTTTGATTTGGTAATAGCTAATGACCCAAGTAGTCACATCAACTTAGTCAACAGATATTTCAATGAAGGTTTAATTCTACATTTGCTTGCATTTTTCTAGTGTGTCATTTAAATAATTATACCACACCACAAAAACATGAACTACAAACTACAACAGCTAGGACTAGATCCCACGTAGTCTACTGTTTAGTTATTTTTCTTTTACTAAACGCTTAATGCAGCTGAACGGTAAAAACTGTACAGATTATCTACAAACACTGTTTGCATGTTTCAGAGGACAGGAAGACTTAATTTTGGCAGTAATAAGGTGAGGACTTCTGGCAAAGGGACAAAGCTGTTACAATGAAACCAATCCTACTCAAGTTTCTGTGCACAACACCTTTTCAATCAGCTCAGTTTACATTTATTGTCGCCAGTTTGACATCTGTGATCCTCCTATCAGCTTTCTGTTTGAGAGAGACAACAGATTCTTAACCAACACAAAGTGCAGCCACCACCTACTGTACAATACATAAATGATGTTTATCCAAACTAATGGTTTTAAATTTCATACCAATTATTTTCAGGAGGCAAGGAAGGCCACACATTTAATTAATAGATTTTAGCTCCAATGTCCAACTCATAACTGCACTGAGATTTGATGTATTTTCACGTTTATAGTACATTTTTAACTATCCTGTTTGCTGTTTAATTTCTGTTCTTAAGTTTAAAAAAACATTGTTCTGTGTAGTATTGCTATTACTGTGTTAAAAGGTCTCTTTGCTAAGCGTTAAAGGAGAGGAAACATACTTTGATCAACTTGACTTTATCAAGGGATTTCATTTGTTTTTGATGAAGTGTTCCTAATCACGACCAAATGGTTCATCGTTAGTAGTAGCAGTTGTATTTGCATTCAAAACAAGGTGTGTCCCCACTCATCCGGCTGTAAAGCAGTTTAACCAGTAAGGTTGCATTGCATCCTTAGCATTTTTAGTGGTTGTACAAGTTCCTTGACTTGCTCTTCTCCTCACATTTGTTTCGTGACTTGGCAGAGTGCAGCCAAAAGTCTATCTTTGGCTCTCTGTGCGATAGCCGCAATGGCCTCTTACACTGCTTACAGTGGCTACGGCAAAGCCCCTCTATCTTACGCAGGCTCTTACTACGATGAGAAGCAGGCCAAGACATATGCAGACTATCAAGAATCTGTATATGAGGAACAAAAGAAAATTGAGAAGAAGGAACGTCAGGATGCCATCTGTTGTGAGGTTATAGCCCTCATCATCGGTTTCATTGGACTAATCGGAGTGGCAGCCGTGACCGGCCTGCCGATGTGGAAGGTAACGGCCTTCATCCAGGAAAACATCATTGTCATGGAGACCCGCTGGGAGGGTTTGTGGATGAACTGCTACAGACAAGCCAACATCAGGATGCAGTGCAAGGTGTACGATTCCCTGCTGTACCTGCCCCCAGACCTCCAAGCCGCTAGGGGTCTGATGTGCAGCTCCGTGGCCGTGGCCACCATCGCCCTCATCGTTTCAGCAGTCGGGATGAAGTGTACCAAAGTGGTGGACCATCGGGCTCGCACCAAGCATATTGTTCTTGTGGCTGGAGGCTGTCTGTTCCTTTTGGCCTGTGTCACTACCATAATTCCTGTATCCTGGACAGCCAATGTCATCATCAGGGATTTCTACAACCCTCTGCTGATCGATGCCCAGCGCAGGGAGCTTGGGGAGGCTCTTTACATCGGCTGGGTGACCTCAGCTTTGCTTTTCACTGCCGGAGTGATCCTGCTGTGCCGTCACGCTCCCCGAACCCAGGACCCAGAAGAGAGGGTTGTGTACAATCCCAACGGAAATATCTACCAACCTGGATACACATACCAGCCCCAGGCATACACGTACCAGCCAGCTTACAGCTACCAGCCTGCCTACTCAGCACCCCCGCCAGGATCTGTAGCATACACACCAACTCAGTACTAGTGAGGGAAATCTAACACAGAGACAATTTTGGACTCTATTTCTTTCTTCTTCTTTTTTTTTTTTTTTTTTTTTTTTTTAAACTTGCCACGTTTTGGCACATTTGAAAGAGTGTGAATTGACTTCTATGACCAAAGGCTGTCACTGGAAATGGCCAAATCTTTCATTACTTTCTCAAAAAGTGTATTGCAGAATTATTATGAATTCATTATGGAACTGTAATTATGAAGTGTTTTGATCAATGAATTGTGATGAATTACTGTAAACTTTGTTTCTTTCCATTTGCTTAATTACACACAATATTTCATTGTCATTCAGAAGTATTTTAAATCTGAAATAATATAATAGTTGATATCACTGTCTTAACAGCCTCTGCTGACATGCTCTTTGACAACAAATTATGCACTAGGCCTTTTTTCATTTCCAGATGATATGTAGTCACTGTGGAGTTTTTGTTGTAAATGTACATATTGTTAAAGTGCTGGCCTAAATATGAGGTCAATTGTGGTTTCTAATAAAGGGATAAAGTTGATTAAAAAAAAGACTATTTTGTTATTTGTTCTGTTGCCGAATTTAGAAAGGCAGAATTGATCAATAATCTGGGTGAAACTATTGCTTACATGATGGCCAGTGTCTCATTTCCTGCTCAAAGCTCTTGAGTTTGCCTAGGATTTAAAATGTCTTACTAAAACTGCTCCCGTTCACAGGTGTGTAATTGGAAAGTTGTAATGTCTCCATTGTTGTCAGTGGGAATGTGCCTAAACTGGTAAAACCAGAGTGTTCACACACAATGCAAACCTGGCTAGAGATTTCATTTCAACCAAGCCAGGGTTGCAACTGCTTTTTCCTGAGCACAGACAGACGCAAGAGACCCAAACAAGAAATCCAATGACAGTGACACATGGGTATACAAGTATTATCCCCATCCCATCATACACACAAGTTTCTAAATGCTTGTTTCACTAATATTCTGTAGCCTACAGAGCCATTACAGTTTCAAGTAAGAGCTAGTACCATAAGGGACTCTACACTGGTGAATCATTTTGTGTTCAAACAGGAAAAAGACTATGTTAAGCCCCAGAGCTGACTGATGCCTATCTGTATAACTGGTAATACATTAACAAAGTATTTTTGATATGCACACAGCTAGTAACTAATTGGTAAACTTTAAATCCCCCCCTTTGTTAATGAACACCTTGTTTTTGAGGCTTTCTTGTAAAGTGTGATCTGAGAATGTAATTTGAGACTTCTGAATAAACAAAATGGCAGTTACAGCAGCTCCTGGGGTAGGTGTACAAAGAAAAGAAAGGCCAAGGGGATTTTGTTTCCTAGCAACCGGTCGCAATTCCCACCCCTCCCATTCCAGTGTCCTGTCCTGGGAGGAGGCAGTACAGGTGAACATCAACCTGCTCCTCCTCCACTGGGATGCAAAGCCACCCCATCTACTGCTTTCCACTATAGTCACACTGTAACCTCACATTATTACGTATAAGCTTAGAGGGATAAGAGGAGGACAGGATGGCCAACTCAGCATTGGAGATAGTGGGTCTATTATTGACCCTGATTGGGCTGATTGGGGCGGCAGCGAGCACTGGGATGCCGATGTGGCGAGTCACAGCCTTCATTGGGGAGAACATCATTGTGTTTGAAACCCGTTACGAGGGTCTGTGGATGAATTGCTTTCGACAGGCCAACATCAGAATGCAGTGCAAGGTGTACGACTCTCTCCTGGCCCTGTCCCCTGATCTACAGGCGGCACGGGGGCTCATGTGCTGCGCTGTGGCGCTGGCTGGCCTCGGTATTCTGATCAGTTTACTGGGGATGCAGTGCACCTCGTGTATTGGAAACAACGACCGAGCTAAGCGGCTGGTCCTCATCATTGCAGGAAGCATGATAATATTGGCTTGCCTCTGCTGTGTTATTCCTGTGTCCTGGACAGGTCACGTCATCATCAGGGACTTCTACAACCCCTTGCTGATCGACGCCCAACGAAGGGAGCTCGGAGAGGCTCTCTACATCGGCTGGGTGGCCTCTGCTTTCTTGTTGGCTGGAGGATGCATGTTTATGTGTTGCAATCTGCAGTCTGAGGATAAAGGTTCAGAGAGGTACGTGTACTCAAGGACCTCCGATTACATGGCATATCCTCCACAGCAACTACCACGTCAACAGCTGGTGATGCTTCCCCAAACACAACCTCAATTTCAGCCAGTGCTATCAAGACAACCATCAACCAACTACAGCTACCAGTCCAGACACCCCTCTGTCCGCAGCGGGGTGGCTTATCTCTGAACACTTAAACTGACTAAGGTAATGATGATCACAGTTATGGTCAACATGCAGTGCAATCTATGACACATTTCAAAAGGTAAAAACAACACATTTCAATAAATAGATGTACTGTGAATGCAAGTTTATCGGATTAATATTAGTCTTTTCATACACTTTGAGTACTTAATATCTTGTCACTAGTTATTATTAGCCTATAGCATAATTATCACCCTGACTTTCTAAGCCAAAGCATGATTACCATTATTTTTATGGGTTGTACAAACTATTTTTATACTGACAGCCTTATTTTTTGTATATCATGTTACCAATTTTGTACATGTATGCTGTAACAATTCATGCAACCTTTAACTAATGTGAGAGGTATGTGTATTTGTGTTTACTGTTAAAATGCTATTTGTTGTTGTTGGTACATACAACCAAGCTCTGCAGTTAAACAGACCATTTATACTTTACAGATTGCAAACTTTCTTTCTTCAACATTAGCTGTACCTGAGCTGTGTATTCAAATTAACATGGTCCATCCCATCAACAAAACACACACATACAAAATGTTTGAGAATGACACATCTGTGCACAAATAACATCTCATGGGCACCAATCACACCAAATAGCATTGTCCTCATATTTCTCTGCTCAGTTTTCACCTGTTTTCACCTGTGTTAGACACAGCATCAGGTGGTTACAGGTACAACCCTTAGGACAGTAAATTGTATATGAGTGACTGATTGTGTGAGAATTACACATTTGTGTCTGTAGTGTTTATAACTCCAAACGTGCGTGTGTCTCTTTAAATCGGATAATCTTTGATTAAGTTTAGTATGATGTCCTGGGGCGAACAAATGGCTGAGTAAACATGATATGCTAGTTTAAGACTGCTTGTTAAAGGAGTGGACAGCTTAGTGTTTATAAAGAAGCCAGACCTGAAAGCATGATCATGTGATAACGATTTGCAAGTCACTTTGAATGGAGAAACAAAGAGCTTTAGATTAAAAGTTGTGTAGTTTATTTCTAGGTTGATCCCGGCTCCATATGTTTGAACATTTCTATCCCTTCTTGGTGAGGTATATTAGCTCTTGAACTATTAGGTCAGCTCATTTCATTTTCAGTGAGTAAAAAGCAAAGTGCAAAAAAAAATGTTTTTAGTGAGGTTATGAAAAGGTTGTCTTTCTCCATTGTTGCTTAAGGTTACATCAAGATGAACGACCTGTTTGTCTATGTTAAGTCTTTTCAACAGGGTTATATTTAGCATTACAATATTTTAACTTGTAATCTACAAAACTATATTTCCTGGTACTCAATCAATAAGTGTTTGGACTGTGATGTGAGCTGCTCGGTTTCATCACCTTGAAAGTCATCTCTGCTCCCCTGTGACCAACCGCAGTACTGCAGGAGCTTATGTGCTACATTGTATATTTGTTTTCTTCTGAATTGTTATCAAATATAATTATAGAGAATAAATACATACACAATGCAGTGCAAGTGTTGTAATGTTCTGGAGTTCTGAGCCGTTTCTGGTATATCCTTTTGGTGTTTACTGCTGGAGAAGCCAATGGCAGAGATACACCACTATAGCCAGAGGAACCATAAACACAATAAGTAGGGGTCCTTTTTAACCCCTATTGCCCTGAGCCAATCGGGTAACAGCAAACCATCTTTCCCATAACAAACCACCTCTACAGCATACAAACTGCGTCAGATGAGAAAATCCTCACAGCCTTGGACACATCTGACTCCGGTTCTGAGATGTTGTACTAAAACATCAGAATTTGTAGTCAAGCTAAACTAATTTTGAATTTGGATACAGTTCAACTCTTGTAGACTGCACAATGGTTCAAGGCGTTTCAGAGATAGCCGCAATGTGCGTCGGCCTGATTGGGCTGATCGGGGCGGCGGCTACTACAGGGATGCCCATGTGGAAGGTGACGGCTTTCATTGGGGAAAACATAATTGTGATGGAAACCCGCTGGGAGGGTTTGTGGATGAACTGCTACAGACAAGCCAACATCAGGATGCAGTGCAAGGTGTACGACTCTCTGCTGTACCTGCCCTCTGAGTTACAGGCAGCCAGGGGTCTGATGTGCTGTTCTCTGGGCTTGTCGGGTCTGGGGCTCCTTGTGGCTCTGGCAGGAATGCGGTGTACATCCTGTATTCAGAATAATGAATGGGCTAAGACCATCCTGCTGATGGTTGCAGGTGGTATGCAACTCATGGCCTGTATCTGTGTCTTTATCCCCGTGTCATGGACAGGTAATGTCATCATCAGAGATTTTTACAATCCTTTGCTAATTGATGCCCAGAGGAGGGAGCTGGGAGAGGCTCTCTACATCGGTTGGGTGACCGGAGCCTTCCTTTTCGCCTCAGCCATGTTGTTCCTCTGCCGCCGTATTCCCTCAGAGAAAGGCTCATTCGACGTGTACCAGCAAGCCAACTTGCTTGGTTATCGGCCAGCACCCAGAAAGTCAACTCTAATGAGTTATCATCCCATCTCGAGTGTTTCCAGCCTTCAATCTACTGCATACCACCCTTCTCTGCAGAACAACGGCTATGTTGTACAACAACTTGCGATGCCACTTCAAAACATCCCTCAACTAATGACGAACCAAGATGGAGCACTAATCAACCCTCCTGTTGACTATAACCCCGGTCTGCCTGAAAATTCGTCCTCATCACATGTAGGTAGCATGGCTCACCATTACTCCACGCAGAGTTCTGATCATGTTGGAAGACTGTATATGCCAGGCAACTCCTTTTACCTAAGGCAAAACCCCACGTCATATTCACCAACTTATTTAGGCAATCCTACTGAATCCTACCAGTCTAGTTTTGATCTGGTTCCACACGCTCCTGTTTTCATAGGATATGAAGAATCAAGAATACAACCCAAGTCTAACAGTAGGAGCAGTGCTGGTGTATACATATAAACAAAACTGGTTCAACTTAAAGACAGTATGCTTAGATAGTATATCATCACAAGCTAATTTTAACTGCTGTACATGTACCTGAATATTATGTTTTCTCTGCTTATATTACGATTATCCCGATGCGCAGACTAAACGGTGTGTTCTATTAATACATTTATTTGTAATTTGTATTGTGCAAAAGACTATATGGGTTGTTTGATCAGGTGGAACTTTCTTTGTTAGTATAAATAAAGGTGACATCGTGCTGTTCTGATGAAGCCCTGACTTTCCCAAAACAGAGAGATTTATTAGAAATCATCTGTTCAGTCTTATCTTTTGCATATTAGTAAAAGTTTATATCATTAAATCTTTTGTGGTAATCATTGTACGAGTTTCAATGCATTTTTTAATAAATAAATAAATAATGTACATCGTTATTTGTTGTAGTTTGCACATCATGAAATGGACTGGATTTTGAGTAACAAATACTTACTAATTGGCAGGTGCAGTTTTGTAAGATGCCGCACATCAGCAACTTTGGTCTTATTTTAATGCTTCCCTGGGGAGCATCAGTTTTCCAAATTATATTATTATAGTCTATGATTGATTTGCAACCTGTTAAGAACGTTTCCCTGCATATTGCCCATGTTTTCTGCTAGGATGAGTCATCTCTGTTGCAGTATAAAAAATAAAGTAAAATAAACTAATTACCATCAAGAGATCAAATATTTTACAAATGCTAAGAAAATGAATACATGTCACTAAATAACTAGTGGTAGTGGTAAAGTGTTGTTTTAAAGCCTATTCTTGGTGTGACAATGGTACTGAACTCACAATCTATTACTGTCAAACTAACATATATAACTACATGAATGGGTCTTCACAGACACACAGATGACAACTAATGGACACTTTGAATATATAAATCTGCTTTGGATCAACAACAGCCAACTCTTCATGTGTTGTGATTACGGCTTGATAAACTCATATGCTGCTAACTAAGCCTGAACCAACCCTCGACACTGTCATTAGTCACCACTAGATGACACCAGAGAACGTAATGGTGTCAAACCTCCCAACTCACAGTGCAGGTGTCACTGCTTCCACTGCACTTCATTCACTGAAGCTTTAATTAAAACAACTTTTTGTTAATGGAATACATTTTAAACATTTAAATCTGGTTTAAGCTGCAGGCTGTATCAGCAAATGATAAACATGGTGGAGTGAGTTAATTATATATAACATTGCATTATTAGTAAAATTGGGTTTCTGATATCAAAACAAGATGGTAATTTAGATCTGAACCAGCTTTTACTTTTTCACCTCCAGTCGAGACTTCAGATTGTACAGCTCCTTTGAGGATATTCTTGCGGTCAGTGTGTAAATCGAGAAATTATTCCCATCTACAAGTCTCTAATTTTGCTAATTTCTGGGGAATGAAATAATAGTGAGATTACACTAATCCCAAGAAACCCATCATACACCCCTGATGCTTCTGCCTTGCTTAGGGAGCAGCATCACCACCAGCTGCTGATGGGTGCAAATGAGCTACCAAGAGAACTGTTTAACCTCCATCCTAAAACACTAATTGAGTGGGTTAAGGTAATGATAACACATTTTATTTTACTATGACACTGTGTCAGAAAAACAGTTTAAGGTAGTTAATCTTCAAGGGAGCGCCACAGACCAGTTTGAAGATTAGATTTGCGTTTCCATCAGGACTGGAGCAAAGATTTAATCATTCCTCGGTGTACCAAAGCAAAGACGTTGTCGAGGTCGAATGTTGCCAGATTTGAAGTTAATCTTCAGGACGTATCCATGTTTGTGGATTAGCGGCTTGGCTGTGCCCTCAATTGAACGCCTGCACGGGAGGGATGCTCAGCTGTGTCAAGTCAGCCAAAGACAGCGAGAGTGAGACTGGAAACAAGGCCGGCTTGATTTCAAAATAAAAGCATTTGAATAGTCAAATAACGGGTAAATTAAGTACCAGCAACATGCATAGAAAAAGTATCTACATATCTAAATATTTAAATAGAATATTTACACGACTAATGCCTTGGAGATTAGGTAATTAAAATCATAAGCAACACACATTTTAGGTGTAATATGAGAATTGTGTGTATGTAGGGATAATGTAAGATTGGTAATTTAATTAAATAAATAAATGAACAAACGAATAAATAAATAAGCAGATTTTTACAATAACAAATAAATGAATAAAAATACTTATTGGGAAATGATCTATAAACACTAAAATATACATATGACTAGTTTAGTTGCGAGTTGTGTTGGATGCTTGGCATTTTATTTTGTTTAAAATACAAATTTAATGGCTGAAATATATGCAGCCTATTCCTCTTTAAACATGTTGATTATCTCCATGTTCGCCACTTGGTTGCCAATTCACCTTTTATTTTGAAAGTTGCAATCAGAAACGCCAACTTCTATTCATGCAACCTTGACAGGAGGAGCTCCCCGCACGGTCCTCCTCCTCCTCAGTTGCAGTATACAATTCAAGTGTGCACTAGAAAAAAAAAAACATGATAAGAGGGAAGTCTGGTTAGTGAATATGGGAAGCAAAACCTTCCTGGCACATTAAGGATTTTAGAATGGGAAAACTGGAGTTCTTTTGATCAGTGACAGCTGCAGGTGGAGTGTGTGTTCTTGTTTTTTTTTCTTTTCTTTCTCATCACAATGTGTGAGGGATGGATGTGGGTCGGATGCCAGTTTATTTTTGTTACGGATACAAGGACTGGCAAGTTATCAGCATGAATTACCGAGGGCAGAAAAACTGATATCAATGTTAAATTCGACTCTGGAGAGAGGACCATGGCGAAAAGGAAGGGACTGTTATTTGCACTGCTCTACTTTATAGCAGAGTTTTGGCTGACTTCGCAGCAGGTCCTGAGAATTGGTAAGTGGTGAAATTGTCAGATTTTTTTGACGTCATTCCTGTTTGTCAATATACTAATATAATAGACACTATACACTCATCAGCTTTTGAAAAAATTCGGTAATATGATTTCAAGACCTGGGTTGAAGGTAATTTCCCTTTGGGATTAATAACCTACTCTACCTCTCTTTTTATTATGCAATAAAAAAAAAAAAGAAATCGAGTTTTTGTGGCATTACCATATGATATTTTTATCAATTTCTATTGTCACACAATGCCTATAAAGCATGTAGAATTAATTTTGTTCTAAAGATGACCAAATAAACATCATATTAAATTAAAAACAGCCATGATAATAAATGCAGAGATCATACATGTGGATGTCATGCAAAGATATCCATGCATAGCAATTGTGCAGCTCAGATGCTGTAGCTTAAGTTAATTGGAGCAGAATAACCTTTAACTCCTGGCACTATCAACCAAAACTTACAATAGGGAGTCACAGTGTGTCAGAGTTCATCTGTGATGCGTTTTAGTTGTATCCGTTCCTGTGTTACTGTAACAGACCTGGTTACTGGATCATGCAATCATATTATCAGTATCCCATAACAACCCTACATACAGCTGCGTGCCTGTTATTCAATAGTGAGCTTGTATTGACGGTCACTCAAAAAAATACGTTTATGCTGCAGAGACTTTTCATATAGTTTTTGATGTTTGTACAGCATCCTTATAAGTTTCATTGTTGGATTATTTTGTTCATATGGGAGGTACACTGAGGACAGAGCTGCTGGGTTCTCCCCATAAAACAACTGTAGGCTATTGATTTTCATCAAAATCATGCTAATCCACTTTGGTTGGCTAATGCCAGAGTCTCTGTTCCTCCACGTCGACAGCGCAGGTCAGAGGCAGGTGAGTGATTAAGTCGGCCTACTGCTGCATCTGAAAGCATGTACTGCTGCCATGAGGATGTCTTCGGGACTGAGAAATGGATACGGAGCAAGAGAGGAAGAGTATAAAGTGGACAGTCTTAGGGCTGCACAATTAATCGCATATTTATCGAAATGGCAATATGGACTAGTGCAATATCCAAATCGCAGAGGGGCGCAATATTTGTTAAAGGCAAAATATGTGTCTAACCATTCTGAATGAAGTATTGTGGTGCTGCAGAGACATCCCAGCCTACAAATCCTATCATACAGACTACAGAAAACATATTTGCTTGGTACAGATCCTCGCAAAAATCTGACTATAATCATTTTAATTTTTTAAGATTCAATATTAGTCAATGAAAATGAGGAAAAATGATCATTTCCTTCAAAATCGTGAATCATATTGCAATCGCAATATCAGTCAAAAATAATCGCAATTAGATATTTTCCTCATATCGTGCAGCCCTAGACAGTCTCAGTGAAACTGAGGGTTCTCCGCTACCTAACAAAGTCAGGAGTTATTTGGACTTGGTGTATATGTATGCTGATGGCCAATGACATCAGTGAATGTGGATCCGAGTCCAAAGTTGTCTGATAAGCCTTTGAGAGTTAACAAGAACTCTGCTTTCACTTGTAATTAGACAAACCGACTCTTTCTCTTTTATTTCTGATGTAACTTTGTAACGAGACGGTAACAAATGATCCACTATTCCTCTCATGGGTTAGAGGATTGCATCAGAAAAATGACTTCCTTTTTTTAAATTTAGGCTTCAGGCTTAGTTCAGTGCCGAGGGCGACTTTTTCTAATTTTCCTCTACTTCTAAAGACTTAACATTCAGACTTTGGAGACTAATAGGCTGGTGCCACCTTCTGGTTCTAACAGTCCCGATCTGTTCACTATATTGTTAATCTCTGTAAATCATCTATCACGCTCCAAGGCCACCTAATCTATGTCATTCTCTTCATGACCCACACACATCATAATCCCTCCCATATGGTGTGTGGCTTGGTTCAATTAAAATTTCTCTGTTTTGGCAAGTGCTGGCATCAGATTGTGACTGGCTTCCACTCTATTCACTGGGGTTGGTAATAATGGTAAATCTTCTCCCTCAAGCCCTTAAAACAACTAACACTAATCTTCTTTATGCAGAAAGTCTCTTGCCCAAATATGGTACTTAGGCAGCAACCAAATCTCATCATTGGGGAGAGCACAGAAGCAGCAGCTTGTGGCTTGGCCTCCACTCTAGTTTGCAGTTAGTTAAATTCCCCGTTTCCTCTTGCTTGCATGCTTTATTTAGTGCCGATATATGATTTATTTATTTATGATGATTCGACCCATATGATGTGACAGTGTGATTAGCTACTATCTGCCAGAGAAATATCCTTTGATATGATACAATCACCTCCCTGCTTAATAGTCTTACGTCCAGCAGTTTTATAAATTAGGTGGATATGATGCAGATTATAATCCATATTTTGTATTCTTTCGGTCTAAATATTTTGGCGTTGGTTCACAAGCAGCAATCCTATAACAGAGAAACCTCAGTGCCCTACATCAAACGAAGATAGTAGACTGGTTAGGACCTTCTCATTCATTCACAGTCTGGCATGGGCCCAGGTTGGAGTGGTGCTGGTGGTGTTGTTGAGGTGGGGGTGGGGGGTCTCACTGGGAACTGGCCCAGGATGGGGAGAGGGGAAGAAAGCATAACACTACGTCATTGTGTTCCTCTGGCTTAAAAGACTCGCCTTCATGTGATAATTGCACAGAGTCACAGATTTGAATTAGGATCTAAAGATCAGTTTCTTAATGTTAACCTCTTACTTTGGGTTTCTGGATTAAAAAAGGTCCACCCAGCTACCTAAACCTGAACCCTGTTATCTTTCTTGCTCTGTGCACTGAGGGGAGGAACAGAAGTCTATAAAAAGCTAAGCCTAAGGGTTTATCAGCATTTGCCTGTAGCACGAGCAGAATCTTTTGTTTTTGTGACCTCCCAGCATGCATCAGCCCACAGCATTGTCTGGCCTATTAAAGATGAGATGGAAGCTCAGTGATCCTTAAAATTATATTGGAAAGCAATTAATGGTAGCTATAGCAAGAATTTTCATTCCACCTTTCTTTATAAATTGCATTAATAATAAAGCTGATAAAACATTTAACTCTACAGTGTTCACATTACATTGCAAAAGAAGCTGGGCTTTAATATGCAAGTATTTATTCAAATTTTTTTTTATGGTATCAAATCATAAGAGTTATCTCGAGACACTTTACAGATAGAGTAGGTCTAGACCACACTCTATAATTTACAAAGACCCAACAATTCTAGTAATTCCCCCAAGAGCAAGCATTTAGTGGCGAGGAAAAACTTCCTTTTAGGAAGAAACCTCGGGTGGTGAGAAAAACTTCGTTTTAGGGAGAAACCTGGGACAGACCCAGGCTCTTGGTAGGCGGTGTCTGACGGTGCCGGTTGGGGGTGTGATGAACAGTGGCAATAACAGTCACAATAAAGATAATGGAACTATGTCTAGAAATAGTAGTTGTAGTAGTTCATGGCGTTACAGGGTGTAGCAGGGCACTGCAGGGCATAGCAGGACGTAGCAGGACACTGCAGGACATTTATACATTGTTAATTTTATTTTTGACTATATGGATGATTGCATTCTTCTACTATGCACAAGTGTCTCATAAGACTAGCTTGTCTAGTGATTTCTGTTCCAACTTTATAGTTTTACCTGCACCTCTAAACTCACCAAACTTGTAATTACTGAAGCATAAATGATCCCAGACAGCTCAAACTTTCTTGTCCATTTGCTAACTAATAGGCTATTGAATGAGTGCATTGATCCATATGTCATCTGCAAACAAAGTGTAAGGTGCTTATTCCCTATTTTCTCTGCATCAGTATTGAAAATGAATCTCATTTACAGTGTTGGTTTGTCTTACTCCATGAAATGTAGAAGTGCAGAAAATAAAGATGTCCTGAGCCATGATCCCCTGACCCATTTTTGGAGTTAAACTCAAAAAGCAGCCACAGAGCGCACACAGTTCAGGCAGGATTATTATGATCATGATTCTTAATCTAAGATATGTGCTTACTCTATGTCCAAATTTTATTTTACTAATTACTAATCATGTTTAAGACATGACATGTGATATCTATAGATTTGCATTAACTCCATGTTAAGAGTGGAAGCATGTGGCTAAGTGAGGATATAAAAGATTCAAATCTGGAATAATCTTAAACGTTGGTTTATTTTCTATTGCTGCTGTCCACTTGAAGTAGAGCTAGAACAATAAATCGTACAATTTAGCCTACAGTTATATGGCAGTCGATAAGCCAATAAACAGAAATTGCAGTACAGAAATGCCAAAGATCTGTCACCCGTTGCATAGTTAGTCAACCAGAGACCAGACAGATTTATGTAAAATGTCCCACTCAGTACATACGTTGGTCACAATTCTTTAATTCAAGGGATCTTTATATTTATGTAAAACAATGAATATGGGCCGACAAATTGTTATTGGATTTCTTAAACTAGAGTATCGATATCGCCATCACCCGGGGTCCAATTTGAAACAATGACTATGTTAGGACCTGAACATTAGTGTTGGTGTTTTGTTCAATTTTTGTTAAAAAAAAAAAAATCTAAATGTTTCAAAACAGTATCTAGACTGAACGTTAACCCTTCTGTGAATATCCTTCCTTCAATATTAGTCTGAATAATTCATAATTTCTGCTTTTTTATCTCCAGGATTAGGTATCATTTCCCATAAATGAGGTTTATTGACCATGAATTCCAAAAATAAGTGTAAAACTAGTAATAAGTTGGGGTTAGTGTGACATGGTAGTGAAAGTGGGGGGGGGGAAGGGGCCAAAACATTGAAATCGCCAAAAGGGTCGAAAAAAAGAGAACATTTTCACATGTTTTAACCTGGGAGGACGAGAAGTGCATGGTCCAATGGAAGACAACACAAGGGTTAAATAATAAAAACATCACGCACTTCACCAACTCACCAGAGAACCCAACTATCCCAGCTATTTCATCCCATGCCTCAGTTTTATTTTTTAACTGGTCCCTATACGCAAACAAAGTCATGTCATAAATAAGAGGGAACCCAGCAACAGCGATGATGAGCTTTTCCTCCATTTTCTCGGAACTAATGTTTTGGTAGGAACGAAAGTTTAGGCCTACATCGTATGTTCTCTGGAATTGGTTGCTGGTCATTTGCCGCTGAACTGCGTCATAGCTCATTACCATAACATTGACCAAACTTCAACTTTCTGCTTGACGCTCTAGTTGCTCAACACGCCCAAAACGCGACGCCGACGGATTTGCCGCTTCTTGCAGCTGAGAGAAGCCAGCTTCCATTGAAAATGAATGACTTCCTGTAACTTTAAGGCTCAAGTCGGCGGCGGTGTGTACGTACAGTTACAGGCAGAGCTGCTAATAGGGCTGCACGATTAATCTCATCACAACAATTGTGCGATTTAAGTAAACAAAAAGGTTATCTATGTGCGTGACACTCTAGTCTCTGTGTGCTCTGCAGCCTCCACATTTAACAGATGAAGCCAACAGATGAAGCCACCGTGTCTTAAGAAGCTTGTTGTTTTATTGTTCTCTATTAACTCACTTTTCGTTGTCTTTGCCATCTCTTTTTCCTCTCGCTTTTGTCTCACACAGCCGCTACAGTAAGTCCGACACCGCTCACCGGTCGCTCTCCTCACTTGCTACACCAATCACACACCGACGTCACTCACTCAACACACCTGCCATTCTTACCTCTCATTCTTCTCTAATAAGAATTTGTATTTTTTTATTTATTGTTCTATTTATTTCATTTGTACTTTTGAGCAAAGCAAACATGTCTATTTTGAAAAGTTAGTTTTTCCTATTTAATTTTGTAAAGTATTAACTTATTAAAAAGTAATATGGCACTAGGACTGTACAATCTACAATCTAAGGACCTAAAATCAAAATCACAATTAATTGCACATTTTACCTCGATAACGATACATGATAACTAAATTACGTTGTTCTAAATCATCTTTTCTGAAGCTAAAAATGTTTCCAGACGACAGACACTGTGCTTTTTTTGGGCACAAGTTGCTCAGCTGACTGAGTCATACTCCATTAAGCATTCCATGCGGCTGGCTGGTCCGGGCAAAGTCACGTGACTACACACGCGGTAGAATGTTTTTAAGGACAAAGTAGGCCTATCAACAGGAATAAATTATCAAAATTATCGTCATGTGAAAAATACCTCGATATTCCGATGTCGATACATTTTCCATTTATCGTCCAGCCCTATATGGCACTTTTTAAAAATGTATTTCTCATTATGCTCGTTTAACTTTGTATGTTCAAGTTGAGCAATACACAATTCAAAATTTCAGTATTTAGTGCATTCTGCTTATATTATCTCTTATAATTAAGATAATTAAAACAAGTAGATTCATGATACCATCGCAATCGCAGTATTGTAAACCGCAATATGACTCTCCAAACTGTGCAGCCCTAGTTGGTAATGTTGAAAAGCTAGTAAGATTTGAAAGTAACATCTCCTCGGGGCTCCGTCTAACCCCTCCCCCTACCCTCGGGGCTCCGTCTAACCCCTCCCCCTGCCCTCGGGGCTCCGTCTAACCCCTCCCCCTGCCCTCGGGGCTCCCCAAACACACAGAGGTGCACTGCTGCGTCGCTGCTTCAGAGCAGAGCGGAGCAAGGACCGCAATTTCACTTCATGTCTCGTTCACCGGTAAGCAAACACCTACTATTATCATGCAGATTTTTTTTAAACAAACATGAATACTGTTAGCAATGCGGCGACGACACAAATTAAGCTCAGGCTCGTACGTAGAGTACGCGCAGCGGGGCAAGGAGTAGAGCTGGGCAATATATTGATATCGATATCGTGATATGAGACTAGATATCGTTTTAGATTTTGGATATTGTAATATCGTAATATGGCATAAGTGTTGTCTTTCCCTGGTTTTAAAGGCTGCATTACAGTAAAGTGATGTTATTTTCTGAACTTACCAGCCTGTTGTAGCTGTTCTATTATTTGCCTTTACCCACTTAGTCATTATATCCACATTACTGATGATTATTTATCTAAAATCTCATTGTGTAAATATTTTGGGAAAGCACCAATAGTCAACACTACAATATCGTTGCGGTATCGATAGAGGTATTTGGTCAAAAATATCGTGATATTTGATTTTCTCCATATCGCCCAGCCCTAGCAAGGAGGCATTTCATTGGTTCTTTCCTAGCGGACCGCGAGGCTGTGATTGGTGGGAGTTTTTACAGGATAACAGCAGCTAAAGATGACAGATCTTTTTCGCTCCTTTCTCAGAGCCCATAAGTTATTTATTGCTGTTGGGGTGTAAAGACCATTTCAAACAATATATCAAAACGTGTAGAATGGAAATAGTTAGCATCCCTGCCTTTAACTTAAAACATGTCTGCATGAAGGGCAGAGGAAATCATTAAATGCTGCTCTGGACAATGTTGATGCAATCTCCTTGGACTACAAATGTTAAAGCCTGGAGTAGTAACTAATTTAATGATGTTCCTGGTGATATGCACATACAATTTTGTGGGGTCTTACTAGTGGGGTAATTGAAAATGCATGTAGAGATAAGACTGGTGATGTCCTGTTTCAGTTTTTTAACTACATGGATATATACGCTAATTGGAAACCAATTTTGCAGAAATTAAGTAGAGTTTGGTTTCTGCTTCACTCCAGATGTCTGGATGGTTGATGGTGGTCAAGATAAAAACTGAGTGATTATAGCTGAGCTTTCGTACTCTGCTGCACAATAACCAAGCTAACAGATGGTTCAGTCATTTCCTGATAGTGTATAACCGTCTCAGCTGTATTAATCAATGTGTGTTGTCCAATGGCATTTTTAACTAAGAGCTCAGCTACTTGAAACACTATAAACATTTCTCAGTAGTGTTTTGCTGATGTGGACCAGCACTGATTGCTCTTCATGCTGAGCTGCAGACAAACTGCCATCACTCTGGAAATCAAGAAACTCACTACACCTTAAACATTAATTTAAGATCTCATCTCAGGTGGAAACGAGGAGAGATACATGTTCTCTTTCCCTGTGGAATGTGCCTTTCCACCAAGCGTCAAAAGAGGTAAAAAAGGGCAATAA